>NC_088683.1:234347248-234521770 GCF_028017835.1 Emys orbicularis | reverse complement strand
AGAAGGTATCTGTACTTGCGTCTGTCTTTGTAGTGCTTGTATGTGTAGAGGCCTGTAGGGGCAGTGTGCTGAGCCCCGAGCCCTGAGTAGGGGCTCCGCCCTGATTAGGGGGCGGAGCTTGGCTGATTAGGGGGCCTATAAAAGAGGCCTCCCAGCCGAGCAGCGGCCCTAGCAGCGAGCAGCGGCCCCCAGGAGCCGGCCAACAGGGCTGCTAACAGGGGAGTTTAAGTGGGAGTGAGTCTCATTGGAGGAGAAGGTATCTGTACTTGCGTCTGTCTTTGTAGTGCTTGTATGTGTAGAGGCCTGTAGGGGCAGTGTGCTGAGCCCCGAGCCCTGAGTAGGGGCTCCGCCCTGATTAGGGGGCGGAGCTTGGCTGATTAGGGGGCCTATAAAAGAGGCCTCCCAGCCGAGCAGCGGCCCTAGCAGCGAGCAGCGGCCCCCAGGAGCCGGCCAACAGGGCTGCTAACAGGGGAGTTTAAGTGGGAGTGAGTCTCATTGGAGGAGAAGGTATCTGTACTTGCGTCTGTCTTTGTAGTGCTTGTATGTGTAGAGGCCTGTAGGGGCAGTGTGCTGAGCCCCGAGCCCTGAGTAGGGGCTCCGCCCTGATTAGGGGGCGGAGCTTGGCTGATTAGGGGGCCTATAAAAGAGGCCTCCCAGCCGAGCAGCGGCCCTAGCAGCGAGCAGCGGCCCCCAGGAGCCGGCCAACAGGGCTGCTAACAGGGGAGTTTAAGTGGGAGTGAGTCTCATTGGAGGAGAAGGTATCTGTACTTGCGTCTGTCTTTGTAGTGCTTGTATGTGTAGAGGCCTGTAGGGGCAGTGTGCTGAGCCCCGAGCCCTGAGTAGGGGCTCCGCCCTGATTAGGGGGCGGAGCTTGGCTGATTAGGGGGCCTATAAAAGAGGCCTCCCAGCCGAGCAGCGGCCCTAGCAGCGAGCAGCGGCCCCCAGGAGCCGGCCAACAGGGCTGCTAACAGGGGAGTTTAAGTGGGAGTGAGTCTCATTGGAGGAGAAGGTATCTGTACTTGCGTCTGTCTTTGTAGTGCTTGTATGTGTAGAGGCCTGTAGGGGCAGTGTGCTGAGCCCCGAGCCCTGAGTAGGGGCTCCGCCCTGATTAGGGGGCGGAGCTTGGCTGATTAGGGGGCCTATAAAAGAGGCCTCCCAGCCGAGCAGCGGCCCTAGCAGCGAGCAGCGGCCCCCAGGAGCCGGCCAACAGGGCTGCTAACAGGGGAGTTTAAGTGGGAGTGAGTCTCATTGGAGGAGAAGGTATCTGTACTTGCGTCTGTCTTTGTAGTGCTTGTATGTGTAGAGGCCTGTAGGGGCAGTGTGCTGAGCCCCGAGCCCTGAGTAGGGGCTCCGCCCTGATTAGGGGGCGGAGCTTGGCTGATTAGGGGGCCTATAAAAGAGGCCTCCCAGCCGAGCAGCGGCCCTAGCAGCGAGCAGCGGCCCCCAGGAGCCGGCCAACAGGGCTGCTAACAGGGGAGTTTAAGTGGGAGTGAGTCTCATTGGAGGAGAAGGTATCTGTACTTGCGTCTGTCTTTGTAGTGCTTGTATGTGTAGAGGCCTGTAGGGGCAGTGTGCTGAGCCCCGAGCCCTGAGTAGGGGCTCCGCCCTGATTAGGGGGCGGAGCTTGGCTGATTAGGGGGCCTATAAAAGAGGCCTCCCAGCCGAGCAGCGGCCCTAGCAGCGAGCAGCGGCCCCCAGGAGCCGGCCAACAGGGCTGCTAACAGGGGAGTTTAAGTGGGAGTGAGTCTCATTGGAGGAGAAGGTATCTGTACTTGCGTCTGTCTTTGTAGTGCTTGTATGTGTAGAGGCCTGTAGGGGCAGTGTGCTGAGCCCCGAGCCCTGAGTAGGGGCTCCGCCCTGATTAGGGGGCGGAGCTTGGCTGATTAGGGGGCCTATAAAAGAGGCCTCCCAGCCGAGCAGCGGCCCTAGCAGCGAGCAGCGGCCCCCAGGAGCCGGCCAACAGGGCTGCTAACAGGGGAGTTTAAGTGGGAGTGAGTCTCATTGGAGGAGAAGGTATCTGTACTTGCGTCTGTCTTTGTAGTGCTTGTATGTGTAGAGGCCTGTAGGGGCAGTGTGCTGAGCCCCGAGCCCTGAGTAGGGGCTCCGCCCTGATTAGGGGGCGGAGCTTGGCTGATTAGGGGGCCTATAAAAGAGGCCTCCCAGCCGAGCAGCGGCCCTAGCAGCGAGCAGCGGCCCCCAGGAGCCGGCCAACAGGGCTGCTAACAGGGGAGTTTAAGTGGGAGTGAGTCTCATTGGAGGAGAAGGTATCTGTACTTGCGTCTGTCTTTGTAGTGCTTGTATGTGTAGAGGCCTGTAGGGGCAGTGTGCTGAGCCCCGAGCCCTGAGTAGGGGCTCCGCCCTGATTAGGGGGCGGAGCTTGGCTGATTAGGGGGCCTATAAAAGAGGCCTCCCAGCCGAGCAGCGGCCCTAGCAGCGAGCAGCGGCCCCCAGGAGCCGGCCAACAGGGCTGCTAACAGGGGAGTTTAAGTGGGAGTGAGTCTCATTGGAGGAGAAGGTATCTGTACTTGCGTCTGTCTTTGTAGTGCTTGTATGTGTAGAGGCCTGTAGGGGCAGTGTGCTGAGCCCCGAGCCCTGAGTAGGGGCTCCGCCCTGATTAGGGGGCGGAGCTTGGCTGATTAGGGGGCCTATAAAAGAGGCCTCCCAGCCGAGCAGCGGCCCTAGCAGCGAGCAGCGGCCCCCAGGAGCCGGCCAACAGGGCTGCTAACAGGGGAGTTTAAGTGGGAGTGAGTCTCATTGGAGGAGAAGGTATCTGTACTTGCGTCTGTCTTTGTAGTGCTTGTATGTGTAGAGGCCTGTAGGGGCAGTGTGCTGAGCCCCGAGCCCTGAGTAGGGGCTCCGCCCTGATTAGGGGGCGGAGCTTGGCTGATTAGGGGGCCTATAAAAGAGGCCTCCCAGCCGAGCAGCGGCCCTAGCAGCGAGCAGCGGCCCCCAGGAGCCGGCCAACAGGGCTGCTAACAGGGGAGTTTAAGTGGGAGTGAGTCTCATTGGAGGAGAAGGTATCTGTACTTGCGTCTGTCTTTGTAGTGCTTGTATGTGTAGAGGCCTGTAGGGGCAGTGTGCTGAGCCCCGAGCCCTGAGTAGGGGCTCCGCCCTGATTAGGGGGCGGAGCTTGGCTGATTAGGGGGCCTATAAAAGAGGCCTCCCAGCCGAGCAGCGGCCCTAGCAGCGAGCAGCGGCCCCCAGGAGCCGGCCAACAGGGCTGCTAACAGGGGAGTTTAAGTGGGAGTGAGTCTCATTGGAGGAGAAGGTATCTGTACTTGCGTCTGTCTTTGTAGTGCTTGTATGTGTAGAGGCCTGTAGGGGCAGTGTGCTGAGCCCCGAGCCCTGAGTAGGGGCTCCGCCCTGATTAGGGGGCGGAGCTTGGCTGATTAGGGGGCCTATAAAAGAGGCCTCCCAGCCGAGCAGCGGCCCTAGCAGCGAGCAGCGGCCCCCAGGAGCCGGCCAACAGGGCTGCTAACAGGGGAGTTTAAGTGGGAGTGAGTCTCATTGGAGGAGAAGGTATCTGTACTTGCGTCTGTCTTTGTAGTGCTTGTATGTGTAGAGGCCTGTAGGGGCAGTGTGCTGAGCCCCGAGCCCTGAGTAGGGGCTCCGCCCTGATTAGGGGGCGGAGCTTGGCTGATTAGGGGGCCTATAAAAGAGGCCTCCCAGCCGAGCAGCGGCCCTAGCAGCGAGCAGCGGCCCCCAGGAGCCGGCCAACAGGGCTGCTAACAGGGGAGTTTAAGTGGGAGTGAGTCTCATTGGAGGAGAAGGTATCTGTACTTGCGTCTGTCTTTGTAGTGCTTGTATGTGTAGAGGCCTGTAGGGGCAGTGTGCTGAGCCCCGAGCCCTGAGTAGGGGCTCCGCCCTGATTAGGGGGCGGAGCTTGGCTGATTAGGGGGCCTATAAAAGAGGCCTCCCAGCCGAGCAGCGGCCCTAGCAGCGAGCAGCGGCCCCCAGGAGCCGGCCAACAGGGCTGCTAACAGGGGAGTTTAAGTGGGAGTGAGTCTCATTGGAGGAGAAGGTATCTGTACTTGCGTCTGTCTTTGTAGTGCTTGTATGTGTAGAGGCCTGTAGGGGCAGTGTGCTGAGCCCCGAGCCCTGAGTAGGGGCTCCGCCCTGATTAGGGGGCGGAGCTTGGCTGATTAGGGGGCCTATAAAAGAGGCCTCCCAGCCGAGCAGCGGCCCTAGCAGCGAGCAGCGGCCCCCAGGAGCCGGCCAACAGGGCTGCTAACAGGGGAGTTTAAGTGGGAGTGAGTCTCATTGGAGGAGAAGGTATCTGTACTTGCGTCTGTCTTTGTAGTGCTTGTATGTGTAGAGGCCTGTAGGGGCAGTGTGCTGAGCCCCGAGCCCTGAGTAGGGGCTCCGCCCTGATTAGGGGGCGGAGCTTGGCTGATTAGGGGGCCTATAAAAGAGGCCTCCCAGCCGAGCAGCGGCCCTAGCAGCGAGCAGCGGCCCCCAGGAGCCGGCCAACAGGGCTGCTAACAGGGGAGTTTAAGTGGGAGTGAGTCTCATTGGAGGAGAAGGTATCTGTACTTGCGTCTGTCTTTGTAGTGCTTGTATGTGTAGAGGCCTGTAGGGGCAGTGTGCTGAGCCCCGAGCCCTGAGTAGGGGCTCCGCCCTGATTAGGGGGCGGAGCTTGGCTGATTAGGGGGCCTATAAAAGAGGCCTCCCAGCCGAGCAGCGGCCCTAGCAGCGAGCAGCGGCCCCCAGGAGCCGGCCAACAGGGCTGCTAACAGGGGAGTTTAAGTGGGAGTGAGTCTCATTGGAGGAGAAGGTATCTGTACTTGCGTCTGTCTTTGTAGTGCTTGTATGTGTAGAGGCCTGTAGGGGCAGTGTGCTGAGCCCCGAGCCCTGAGTAGGGGCTCCGCCCTGATTAGGGGGCGGAGCTTGGCTGATTAGGGGGCCTATAAAAGAGGCCTCCCAGCCGAGCAGCGGCCCTAGCAGCGAGCAGCGGCCCCCAGGAGCCGGCCAACAGGGCTGCTAACAGGGGAGTTTAAGTGGGAGTGAGTCTCATTGGAGGAGAAGGTATCTGTACTTGCGTCTGTCTTTGTAGTGCTTGTATGTGTAGAGGCCTGTAGGGGCAGTGTGCTGAGCCCCGAGCCCTGAGTAGGGGCTCCGCCCTGATTAGGGGGCGGAGCTTGGCTGATTAGGGGGCCTATAAAAGAGGCCTCCCAGCCGAGCAGCGGCCCTAGCAGCGAGCAGCGGCCCCCAGGAGCCGGCCAACAGGGCTGCTAACAGGGGAGTTTAAGTGGGAGTGAGTCTCATTGGAGGAGAAGGTATCTGTACTTGCGTCTGTCTTTGTAGTGCTTGTATGTGTAGAGGCCTGTAGGGGCAGTGTGCTGAGCCCCGAGCCCTGAGTAGGGGCTCCGCCCTGATTAGGGGGCGGAGCTTGGCTGATTAGGGGGCCTATAAAAGAGGCCTCCCAGCCGAGCAGCGGCCCTAGCAGCGAGCAGCGGCCCCCAGGAGCCGGCCAACAGGGCTGCTAACAGGGGAGTTTAAGTGGGAGTGAGTCTCATTGGAGGAGAAGGTATCTGTACTTGCGTCTGTCTTTGTAGTGCTTGTATGTGTAGAGGCCTGTAGGGGCAGTGTGCTGAGCCCCGAGCCCTGAGTAGGGGCTCCGCCCTGATTAGGGGGCGGAGCTTGGCTGATTAGGGGGCCTATAAAAGAGGCCTCCCAGCCGAGCAGCGGCCCTAGCAGCGAGCAGCGGCCCCCAGGAGCCGGCCAACAGGGCTGCTAACAGGGGAGTTTAAGTGGGAGTGAGTCTCATTGGAGGAGAAGGTATCTGTACTTGCGTCTGTCTTTGTAGTGCTTGTATGTGTAGAGGCCTGTAGGGGCAGTGTGCTGAGCCCCGAGCCCTGAGTAGGGGCTCCGCCCTGATTAGGGGGCGGAGCTTGGCTGATTAGGGGGCCTATAAAAGAGGCCTCCCAGCCGAGCAGCGGCCCTAGCAGCGAGCAGCGGCCCCCAGGAGCCGGCCAACAGGGCTGCTAACAGGGGAGTTTAAGTGGGAGTGAGTCTCATTGGAGGAGAAGGTATCTGTACTTGCGTCTGTCTTTGTAGTGCTTGTATGTGTAGAGGCCTGTAGGGGCAGTGTGCTGAGCCCCGAGCCCTGAGTAGGGGCTCCGCCCTGATTAGGGGGCGGAGCTTGGCTGATTAGGGGGCCTATAAAAGAGGCCTCCCAGCCGAGCAGCGGCCCTAGCAGCGAGCAGCGGCCCCCAGGAGCCGGCCAACAGGGCTGCTAACAGGGGAGTTTAAGTGGGAGTGAGTCTCATTGGAGGAGAAGGTATCTGTACTTGCGTCTGTCTTTGTAGTGCTTGTATGTGTAGAGGCCTGTAGGGGCAGTGTGCTGAGCCCCGAGCCCTGAGTAGGGGCTCCGCCCTGATTAGGGGGCGGAGCTTGGCTGATTAGGGGGCCTATAAAAGAGGCCTCCCAGCCGAGCAGCGGCCCTAGCAGCGAGCAGCGGCCCCCAGGAGCCGGCCAACAGGGCTGCTAACAGGGGAGTTTAAGTGGGAGTGAGTCTCATTGGAGGAGAAGGTATCTGTACTTGCGTCTGTCTTTGTAGTGCTTGTATGTGTAGAGGCCTGTAGGGGCAGTGTGCTGAGCCCCGAGCCCTGAGTAGGGGCTCCGCCCTGATTAGGGGGCGGAGCTTGGCTGATTAGGGGGCCTATAAAAGAGGCCTCCCAGCCGAGCAGCGGCCCTAGCAGCGAGCAGCGGCCCCCAGGAGCCGGCCAACAGGGCTGCTAACAGGGGAGTTTAAGTGGGAGTGAGTCTCATTGGAGGAGAAGGTATCTGTACTTGCGTCTGTCTTTGTAGTGCTTGTATGTGTAGAGGCCTGTAGGGGCAGTGTGCTGAGCCCCGAGCCCTGAGTAGGGGCTCCGCCCTGATTAGGGGGCGGAGCTTGGCTGATTAGGGGGCCTATAAAAGAGGCCTCCCAGCCGAGCAGCGGCCCTAGCAGCGAGCAGCGGCCCCCAGGAGCCGGCCAACAGGGCTGCTAACAGGGGAGTTTAAGTGGGAGTGAGTCTCATTGGAGGAGAAGGTATCTGTACTTGCGTCTGTCTTTGTAGTGCTTGTATGTGTAGAGGCCTGTAGGGGCAGTGTGCTGAGCCCCGAGCCCTGAGTAGGGGCTCCGCCCTGATTAGGGGGCGGAGCTTGGCTGATTAGGGGGCCTATAAAAGAGGCCTCCCAGCCGAGCAGCGGCCCTAGCAGCGAGCAGCGGCCCCCAGGAGCCGGCCAACAGGGCTGCTAACAGGGGAGTTTAAGTGGGAGTGAGTCTCATTGGAGGAGAAGGTATCTGTACTTGCGTCTGTCTTTGTAGTGCTTGTATGTGTAGAGGCCTGTAGGGGCAGTGTGCTGAGCCCCGAGCCCTGAGTAGGGGCTCCGCCCTGATTAGGGGGCGGAGCTTGGCTGATTAGGGGGCCTATAAAAGAGGCCTCCCAGCCGAGCAGCGGCCCTAGCAGCGAGCAGCGGCCCCCAGGAGCCGGCCAACAGGGCTGCTAACAGGGGAGTTTAAGTGGGAGTGAGTCTCATTGGAGGAGAAGGTATCTGTACTTGCGTCTGTCTTTGTAGTGCTTGTATGTGTAGAGGCCTGTAGGGGCAGTGTGCTGAGCCCCGAGCCCTGAGTAGGGGCTCCGCCCTGATTAGGGGGCGGAGCTTGGCTGATTAGGGGGCCTATAAAAGAGGCCTCCCAGCCGAGCAGCGGCCCTAGCAGCGAGCAGCGGCCCCCAGGAGCCGGCCAACAGGGCTGCTAACAGGGGAGTTTAAGTGGGAGTGAGTCTCATTGGAGGAGAAGGTATCTGTACTTGCGTCTGTCTTTGTAGTGCTTGTATGTGTAGAGGCCTGTAGGGGCAGTGTGCTGAGCCCCGAGCCCTGAGTAGGGGCTCCGCCCTGATTAGGGGGCGGAGCTTGGCTGATTAGGGGGCCTATAAAAGAGGCCTCCCAGCCGAGCAGCGGCCCTAGCAGCGAGCAGCGGCCCCCAGGAGCCGGCCAACAGGGCTGCTAACAGGGGAGTTTAAGTGGGAGTGAGTCTCATTGGAGGAGAAGGTATCTGTACTTGCGTCTGTCTTTGTAGTGCTTGTATGTGTAGAGGCCTGTAGGGGCAGTGTGCTGAGCCCCGAGCCCTGAGTAGGGGCTCCGCCCTGATTAGGGGGCGGAGCTTGGCTGATTAGGGGGCCTATAAAAGAGGCCTCCCAGCCGAGCAGCGGCCCTAGCAGCGAGCAGCGGCCCCCAGGAGCCGGCCAACAGGGCTGCTAACAGGGGAGTTTAAGTGGGAGTGAGTCTCATTGGAGGAGAAGGTATCTGTACTTGCGTCTGTCTTTGTAGTGCTTGTATGTGTAGAGGCCTGTAGGGGCAGTGTGCTGAGCCCCGAGCCCTGAGTAGGGGCTCCGCCCTGATTAGGGGGCGGAGCTTGGCTGATTAGGGGGCCTATAAAAGAGGCCTCCCAGCCGAGCAGCGGCCCTAGCAGCGAGCAGCGGCCCCCAGGAGCCGGCCAACAGGGCTGCTAACAGGGGAGTTTAAGTGGGAGTGAGTCTCATTGGAGGAGAAGGTATCTGTACTTGCGTCTGTCTTTGTAGTGCTTGTATGTGTAGAGGCCTGTAGGGGCAGTGTGCTGAGCCCCGAGCCCTGAGTAGGGGCTCCGCCCTGATTAGGGGGCGGAGCTTGGCTGATTAGGGGGCCTATAAAAGAGGCCTCCCAGCCGAGCAGCGGCCCTAGCAGCGAGCAGCGGCCCCCAGGAGCCGGCCAACAGGGCTGCTAACAGGGGAGTTTAAGTGGGAGTGAGTCTCATTGGAGGAGAAGGTATCTGTACTTGCGTCTGTCTTTGTAGTGCTTGTATGTGTAGAGGCCTGTAGGGGCAGTGTGCTGAGCCCCGAGCCCTGAGTAGGGGCTCCGCCCTGATTAGGGGGCGGAGCTTGGCTGATTAGGGGGCCTATAAAAGAGGCCTCCCAGCCGAGCAGCGGCCCTAGCAGCGAGCAGCGGCCCCCAGGAGCCGGCCAACAGGGCTGCTAACAGGGGAGTTTAAGTGGGAGTGAGTCTCATTGGAGGAGAAGGTATCTGTACTTGCGTCTGTCTTTGTAGTGCTTGTATGTGTAGAGGCCTGTAGGGGCAGTGTGCTGAGCCCCGAGCCCTGAGTAGGGGCTCCGCCCTGATTAGGGGGCGGAGCTTGGCTGATTAGGGGGCCTATAAAAGAGGCCTCCCAGCCGAGCAGCGGCCCTAGCAGCGAGCAGCGGCCCCCAGGAGCCGGCCAACAGGGCTGCTAACAGGGGAGTTTAAGTGGGAGTGAGTCTCATTGGAGGAGAAGGTATCTGTACTTGCGTCTGTCTTTGTAGTGCTTGTATGTGTAGAGGCCTGTAGGGGCAGTGTGCTGAGCCCCGAGCCCTGAGTAGGGGCTCCGCCCTGATTAGGGGGCGGAGCTTGGCTGATTAGGGGGCCTATAAAAGAGGCCTCCCAGCCGAGCAGCGGCCCTAGCAGCGAGCAGCGGCCCCCAGGAGCCGGCCAACAGGGCTGCTAACAGGGGAGTTTAAGTGGGAGTGAGTCTCATTGGAGGAGAAGGTATCTGTACTTGCGTCTGTCTTTGTAGTGCTTGTATGTGTAGAGGCCTGTAGGGGCAGTGTGCTGAGCCCCGAGCCCTGAGTAGGGGCTCCGCCCTGATTAGGGGGCGGAGCTTGGCTGATTAGGGGGCCTATAAAAGAGGCCTCCCAGCCGAGCAGCGGCCCTAGCAGCGAGCAGCGGCCCCCAGGAGCCGGCCAACAGGGCTGCTAACAGGGGAGTTTAAGTGGGAGTGAGTCTCATTGGAGGAGAAGGTATCTGTACTTGCGTCTGTCTTTGTAGTGCTTGTATGTGTAGAGGCCTGTAGGGGCAGTGTGCTGAGCCCCGAGCCCTGAGTAGGGGCTCCGCCCTGATTAGGGGGCGGAGCTTGGCTGATTAGGGGGCCTATAAAAGAGGCCTCCCAGCCGAGCAGCGGCCCTAGCAGCGAGCAGCGGCCCCCAGGAGCCGGCCAACAGGGCTGCTAACAGGGGAGTTTAAGTGGGAGTGAGTCTCATTGGAGGAGAAGGTATCTGTACTTGCGTCTGTCTTTGTAGTGCTTGTATGTGTAGAGGCCTGTAGGGGCAGTGTGCTGAGCCCCGAGCCCTGAGTAGGGGCTCCGCCCTGATTAGGGGGCGGAGCTTGGCTGATTAGGGGGCCTATAAAAGAGGCCTCCCAGCCGAGCAGCGGCCCTAGCAGCGAGCAGCGGCCCCCAGGAGCCGGCCAACAGGGCTGCTAACAGGGGAGTTTAAGTGGGAGTGAGTCTCATTGGAGGAGAAGGTATCTGTACTTGCGTCTGTCTTTGTAGTGCTTGTATGTGTAGAGGCCTGTAGGGGCAGTGTGCTGAGCCCCGAGCCCTGAGTAGGGGCTCCGCCCTGATTAGGGGGCGGAGCTTGGCTGATTAGGGGGCCTATAAAAGAGGCCTCCCAGCCGAGCAGCGGCCCTAGCAGCGAGCAGCGGCCCCCAGGAGCCGGCCAACAGGGCTGCTAACAGGGGAGTTTAAGTGGGAGTGAGTCTCATTGGAGGAGAAGGTATCTGTACTTGCGTCTGTCTTTGTAGTGCTTGTATGTGTAGAGGCCTGTAGGGGCAGTGTGCTGAGCCCCGAGCCCTGAGTAGGGGCTCCGCCCTGATTAGGGGGCGGAGCTTGGCTGATTAGGGGGCCTATAAAAGAGGCCTCCCAGCCGAGCAGCGGCCCTAGCAGCGAGCAGCGGCCCCCAGGAGCCGGCCAACAGGGCTGCTAACAGGGGAGTTTAAGTGGGAGTGAGTCTCATTGGAGGAGAAGGTATCTGTACTTGCGTCTGTCTTTGTAGTGCTTGTATGTGTAGAGGCCTGTAGGGGCAGTGTGCTGAGCCCCGAGCCCTGAGTAGGGGCTCCGCCCTGATTAGGGGGCGGAGCTTGGCTGATTAGGGGGCCTATAAAAGAGGCCTCCCAGCCGAGCAGCGGCCCTAGCAGCGAGCAGCGGCCCCCAGGAGCCGGCCAACAGGGCTGCTAACAGGGGAGTTTAAGTGGGAGTGAGTCTCATTGGAGGAGAAGGTATCTGTACTTGCGTCTGTCTTTGTAGTGCTTGTATGTGTAGAGGCCTGTAGGGGCAGTGTGCTGAGCCCCGAGCCCTGAGTAGGGGCTCCGCCCTGATTAGGGGGCGGAGCTTGGCTGATTAGGGGGCCTATAAAAGAGGCCTCCCAGCCGAGCAGCGGCCCTAGCAGCGAGCAGCGGCCCCCAGGAGCCGGCCAACAGGGCTGCTAACAGGGGAGTTTAAGTGGGAGTGAGTCTCATTGGAGGAGAAGGTATCTGTACTTGCGTCTGTCTTTGTAGTGCTTGTATGTGTAGAGGCCTGTAGGGGCAGTGTGCTGAGCCCCGAGCCCTGAGTAGGGGCTCCGCCCTGATTAGGGGGCGGAGCTTGGCTGATTAGGGGGCCTATAAAAGAGGCCTCCCAGCCGAGCAGCGGCCCTAGCAGCGAGCAGCGGCCCCCAGGAGCCGGCCAACAGGGCTGCTAACAGGGGAGTTTAAGTGGGAGTGAGTCTCATTGGAGGAGAAGGTATCTGTACTTGCGTCTGTCTTTGTAGTGCTTGTATGTGTAGAGGCCTGTAGGGGCAGTGTGCTGAGCCCCGAGCCCTGAGTAGGGGCTCCGCCCTGATTAGGGGGCGGAGCTTGGCTGATTAGGGGGCCTATAAAAGAGGCCTCCCAGCCGAGCAGCGGCCCTAGCAGCGAGCAGCGGCCCCCAGGAGCCGGCCAACAGGGCTGCTAACAGGGGAGTTTAAGTGGGAGTGAGTCTCATTGGAGGAGAAGGTATCTGTACTTGCGTCTGTCTTTGTAGTGCTTGTATGTGTAGAGGCCTGTAGGGGCAGTGTGCTGAGCCCCGAGCCCTGAGTAGGGGCTCCGCCCTGATTAGGGGGCGGAGCTTGGCTGATTAGGGGGCCTATAAAAGAGGCCTCCCAGCCGAGCAGCGGCCCTAGCAGCGAGCAGCGGCCCCCAGGAGCCGGCCAACAGGGCTGCTAACAGGGGAGTTTAAGTGGGAGTGAGTCTCATTGGAGGAGAAGGTATCTGTACTTGCGTCTGTCTTTGTAGTGCTTGTATGTGTAGAGGCCTGTAGGGGCAGTGTGCTGAGCCCCGAGCCCTGAGTAGGGGCTCCGCCCTGATTAGGGGGCGGAGCTTGGCTGATTAGGGGGCCTATAAAAGAGGCCTCCCAGCCGAGCAGCGGCCCTAGCAGCGAGCAGCGGCCCCCAGGAGCCGGCCAACAGGGCTGCTAACAGGGGAGTTTAAGTGGGAGTGAGTCTCATTGGAGGAGAAGGTATCTGTACTTGCGTCTGTCTTTGTAGTGCTTGTATGTGTAGAGGCCTGTAGGGGCAGTGTGCTGAGCCCCGAGCCCTGAGTAGGGGCTCCGCCCTGATTAGGGGGCGGAGCTTGGCTGATTAGGGGGCCTATAAAAGAGGCCTCCCAGCCGAGCAGCGGCCCTAGCAGCGAGCAGCGGCCCCCAGGAGCCGGCCAACAGGGCTGCTAACAGGGGAGTTTAAGTGGGAGTGAGTCTCATTGGAGGAGAAGGTATCTGTACTTGCGTCTGTCTTTGTAGTGCTTGTATGTGTAGAGGCCTGTAGGGGCAGTGTGCTGAGCCCCGAGCCCTGAGTAGGGGCTCCGCCCTGATTAGGGGGCGGAGCTTGGCTGATTAGGGGGCCTATAAAAGAGGCCTCCCAGCCGAGCAGCGGCCCTAGCAGCGAGCAGCGGCCCCCAGGAGCCGGCCAACAGGGCTGCTAACAGGGGAGTTTAAGTGGGAGTGAGTCTCATTGGAGGAGAAGGTATCTGTACTTGCGTCTGTCTTTGTAGTGCTTGTATGTGTAGAGGCCTGTAGGGGCAGTGTGCTGAGCCCCGAGCCCTGAGTAGGGGCTCCGCCCTGATTAGGGGGCGGAGCTTGGCTGATTAGGGGGCCTATAAAAGAGGCCTCCCAGCCGAGCAGCGGCCCTAGCAGCGAGCAGCGGCCCCCAGGAGCCGGCCAACAGGGCTGCTAACAGGGGAGTTTAAGTGGGAGTGAGTCTCATTGGAGGAGAAGGTATCTGTACTTGCGTCTGTCTTTGTAGTGCTTGTATGTGTAGAGGCCTGTAGGGGCAGTGTGCTGAGCCCCGAGCCCTGAGTAGGGGCTCCGCCCTGATTAGGGGGCGGAGCTTGGCTGATTAGGGGGCCTATAAAAGAGGCCTCCCAGCCGAGCAGCGGCCCTAGCAGCGAGCAGCGGCCCCCAGGAGCCGGCCAACAGGGCTGCTAACAGGGGAGTTTAAGTGGGAGTGAGTCTCATTGGAGGAGAAGGTATCTGTACTTGCGTCTGTCTTTGTAGTGCTTGTATGTGTAGAGGCCTGTAGGGGCAGTGTGCTGAGCCCCGAGCCCTGAGTAGGGGCTCCGCCCTGATTAGGGGGCGGAGCTTGGCTGATTAGGGGGCCTATAAAAGAGGCCTCCCAGCCGAGCAGCGGCCCTAGCAGCGAGCAGCGGCCCCCAGGAGCCGGCCAACAGGGCTGCTAACAGGGGAGTTTAAGTGGGAGTTTACAGGGGGAGGTGGAAGGGGAGGCAGGTGGGCGCGGTGGTTGGTGTGCTTTGTTCCCTCAGAGGCTGCAGGCAGAGACCACAGCAGCCATGAGCCAGGCAGCAGGGGACACAATGCAGATGAAAGCATGTAGCAGCTGCGGTATGTATATAGTCCTAGCAGGTGCACCTGATCAGAGGTATGTCTGTATGAAATGCCGCCTACTTGCCCTGTTAGAGGAAAAGGTTCGGGGGTTGGAGATGCAGGTAGAGACCCTGGTAGAGTTTAGAAGGGGGTTTGAGCAGCTAATGGAGCAAAGGCAAGGGGTGACTGAAGGGGAATGCTCGGGGGTGCAGGTGGAAGCGGGGGCTATGGTCTGTGAGGGGGGAATGTCGGGGGGAGAACAAGAGCAGTGGAAGCATGTGACCGTGAGAAGCAGGCCAAGGAAAAGGAGGGCTAGTGAGGGGGAAATAGAACTCAGGAACAGGTTTGGGTGTTTGGCTAACGAGGAGGGGACGCAGCAGGTGGTACCTGATGGTGGGAGGCAGAGGAAGAAAAGAAGGGCAGCTAGTCCAATACACAGGGGGGAGGAGTTGATGGAAGTAGCATCAACACTTGGCCCCGGGAGGATACAGGATGGCAATAGGGGGACTATAAGGGAAAATAGAGACAGACAGGAGTTACGGCCGCAGGGAACAGGGGATAGATTGGTAGATTGCGCTGCCCCCAGGCAAAGGCAGGTTTATGTGATTGGGGACTCCTTACTGAGGAGGTTAGACAGGCCTGTGACCAGGGCGGACCCGGAAAACAGAAGGGTGTGCTGTCTGCCGGGCGCTAAGATACGGGATGTGGACCTGCGGTTGAAAAGGATCCTAAAAGGAGCGGGTAAGAACCCCTTGATCGTCCTTCATGTAGGAACGAATGACACGGCTAGGTTCTCGCTAGAGAGAATCAAGGGAGATTATGCCAGGCTGGGGAAGACGCTTAAGGAAGTCGAGGCTCAGATTATCTTCAGTGGGATTCTGCCTGTTCCTAGAGAAGGACAGCAAAGGGCAGACAGGATTGTGAGGATAAATAGCTGGCTAAGGGAGTGGTGCTATAAGGAGGGCTTTGGGATGTATGGCCACTGGGAGGCTTTCGGGGACAGACAGCTGTTCTCGCGGGATGGACTTCACCTGAGTAGGGAAGGAAATAGACTTCTGGGAGGGAGGCTGGCTCATCTCATCAAAAGGGCTTTAAACTAGGAACTTGGGGGAGACGGTTGGGAGATGTCCAGTTGATCTCCACGCCAGATTCCAACACTGAAAAAGAGGGCGAGGAGAAAAGCACAGATATAGGTAGGGGTAGGGAATTGGACATAAGAAGGAGGGGGCAGATGGACACTACTGGGTCCGTACCAAAGTGCATAACTAATGGGAGAAAGGATAGACAGCATATGGTAAGATGTTTATACACCAATGCGAGAAGCCTAGGTAACAAAATGGAGGAATTGGAGCTCCTGGTCCAAGAAATGAAACCTGATATCGTAGGAATAACCGAAACGTGGTGGAATGGTAGTCATGACTGGAGTACAGGTATGGAAGGGTATGCGCTGTTAAGGAATGACCGGAAAAAAGGTAAAGGTGGGGGTGTGGCATTGTATGTCAATAATGAGCTAAAATGTAAAGAAATAATAAGTGATGGAATGGATAAGACGGAGTCTGTCTGGGCAACAATTACACTGGGTAAAAGAACTACTAGAGCCTCCCCTGAGATACTGCTTGGGGTGTGCTATAGACCGCCGGGATCTAGCCTGGATGCGGACAGAGAACTATTTAATGTTTTTAAGGAAGTAAAAACTAATAAGAGCTGTGTGATCATGGGGGACTTTAACTTCCCAGACATAGATTGGGGAACAAATGCTAGTAACAATAATAGGGCTCAGATGTTTCTAGACGTGCTAGCAGATGAATTCCTTCATCAAGTAGTAGCTGAACCGACGAGGGGGGATGCCATTTTAGATTTGGTGCTGGTGAGTAGTGAGGACCTCGTTGAGGAAATGGTTGTAGGGGACAACCTTGGCTCGAGTGACCATGAGCTAATTTGGTTTAAACTAAATGGAAGGGTTAACAGAAATAAAACTATGACTGTGACTAAGGTTTACAATTTCAAAAAGGCCAACTTTAATAAATTAAGGCAACTACTTAGGGAAGTGGATTGGGCTAACATACTTAGAGAGCTAAAGGCAGATGAGGCCTGGGATTATTTCAAGCTGAAGTTGCACGAGCTGTCCGAGGCCTGTATCCCGAGAAAGGGGAAACGGTCAGTAGGCAGGGGAATTAGACCCAGCTGGATGAGCAGGCGTCTCAAAGGGGCGATTAAGAAAAAACAGAAAGCGTACAAAGAATGGAAGAGAGGAGAGATCGGCAAAGAAACCTACCTTATTGAGGTCAGAGCATGTAGGGATGCGGTGAGAAAGGCCAAAAGCCGTGTAGAGTTGGACCTCGCGAGGGGAATTAAATCCAATAGTAAGAGGTTTTATAGCCATATAAATAGGAAGAAAACAAAGAAAGAGGAAGTGGGGCCACTGAAGCTTGCAGATGGAGTGGAGATTAAGGACAATCTAAGCATGGCACAATATCTAAATGAATATTTTGCATCGGTGTTTAATAAGGCTAATGAAGGGCTTAGGAATAGAGGGAGCGGGACAGAGGGGAATAAAGGAGGGGCAATTGACATTAAAGTATCAGAGGTGGAAGCCAAACTTGACCAGCTAAATGGGACTAAATCGGGTGGACCGGATGATCTTCATCCTAGAATATTGAAGGAGCTGGCGCGAGAAATTGCAAGCCCCTTGGCGATAATTTTTAATAAATCTGTAAACTCGGGGGAGGTACCGATGGACTGGAAAATAGCTAATGTGGTTCCTATTTTCAAGAAGGGGATAAAAAGTGACCCGGGTAACTACAGGCCTGTTAGTTTAACTTCTGTAGTATGCAAGGTCTTGGAAAAAATTTTGAAGGAAAAAGTAGTTAAGGACCTTGAGGTGAATGGCAATTGGGACAAATTACAACATGGGTTTACGAAAGGAAGATCGTGCCAAACCAACTTGATCTCCTTTTTTGAGAAAGTAACAGACCTTCTAGATAAAGGAAATGCGGTGGATCTAATTTACCTAGATTTTAGTAAAGCGTTTGATACTGTGCCGCACGAGGAATTACTGGTTAAATTAGAAAAGATGGGGATCGATATGAAAATCCAGAGGTGGATAAAGAACTGGTTAAAGGGGAGACTGCAGCGGGTAGTACTGAAAGGGGAACTGTCGGGTTGGAGGGAGGTCACCAGTGGGGTTCCTCAAGGTTCGGTTTTGGGTCCGATTTTATTTAATCTATTCGTTACTGACCTCGGAACCGAATGTAGGAGTGGGCTGATAAAGTTTGCGGATGACACAAAGTTGGGAGGTATTGCCAATTCGGAGAAGGATCGGGATATTTTGCAGGGAGACTTGGATGACCTTGTAAATTGGAGTAACAATAATAGGATGAGATTTAATAGTGGGAAGTGTAAGGTGATGCATTTAGGGATGACTAACAAGAATTTTAGTTATAAGTTAGGGACGCATAGGTTGGAAGTGACGGAGGAGGAGAAGGACCTCGGAGTCCTGGTTGATCGCAGGATGACTATGAGTCGGCAATGTGACGTGGCTGTGAAAAAAGCTAATGCGATCTTGGGATGCGTTAGGCGAGGTATTTCTAGTAGGGACAGGGAGGTGCTGCTTCCGTTATACAAGGCACTGGTGAGACCTCATTTGGAGTACTGTGTGCAGTTCTGGTCTCCTATGTTTAAAAAGGATGAACTCAAACTGGAACGGGTACAGAGAAGGGCCACTAGGATGATCCGAGGAATGGAAAACCTTTCCTATGAAAGGAGACTCGAGGAGCTCGGTTTGTTTAGCCTAACCAAAAGAAGGCTAAGGGGGGATATGATTGCTCTCTTTAAATATATCAAAGGGATTAATACCAAGGAGGGAGAGGAATTATTTCAGCTTAGTAGTAATGTGGATACGAGAACGAATGGATATAAACTGGCCGTGGGGAAGTTTAGGCTTGAAATTAGACGAAGGTTTCTAACCGTCAGAGGGGTAAAATTTTGGAACAGCCTTCCGAGGGAAACGGTGGGGGCAAAGGACCTCTCTGGCTTCAAGATTAGGCTTGATAAGTTTATGGAGGGAATGGTTTGATGGGATAATGTGATTTTAGTCAAATAGGCATTAACGGGCCATCGCGGGTAAAATGAGAGTCCGGCTGTAGAATCTTGCCTGTATGCTCGGGGTTCTGCTGATCGCCATATTTGGGGTCGGGAAGGAATTTTCCTCCAGGGTAGATTGGCAGAGGCCCTGGAGGTTTTTCGCCTTCCTCCGCAGCATAGGGCAGGGGTCGCAGGCTGGAAGATTCTGTTGTGGGTGAGTCAGCTTTTGTGGCCTGCATCATGCGGGAGGTCAGACTAGATGACCATATTGGTCCCTTCTGACCTTAAAGTCTATGAGTCTATGAGTCTAAGTCTGACCAATTTACAGTATGACAGTACGTGGAAAAAAATGCCACCTACGAATATACACGTTCAACAGACCCTAACAGGTATGTTTAAACGTAAAACTGAGGAAATGGGGATTGTCAGTCAAAAAGAACAGCAACAAATGAAGAAGCTGAAAGTCATCTACAGGGAAAAAACGCTGACACTTTTACACCTTTGTCATGTGGTGAGCCGCAGCCACCACAAAGAGAGGAGACAAATGAAACTGCTGAACTGCCAGGTAAGAAAACTGAGACTCAACCACCATATCCTGCTGTGTGGTCAAAAATGCAATTTGAGGAGTTAAAAAAAACCAAAAACAAAAACAAAAAAACCCACACTACTGGCTTTTTGCTTCAGGCGGTAAACTTGGGTGCACAGTATGTCATGACATTTCCGATTTGAAGATGCATGCTGCATGACGAGTTAACATCTCTCCAAACTGGGCCTCTTGTGAAATATCTTCATACGGAAAGAATAAAGAGACAGAGCTGTCCTCCCTTCACAAAAAAATAAATGAAGATAAGAAATTGGCAGCTCACCTGGAGGCTGAAAAAATTCAAGCCATGGCTAAAAAAGAAACTCTTCTTAATCTGAATGCTAAAAGTGAAGAAGCGGCATTTGAAATTACTGCTTGTATATTCCGTACAGCTAACGACATAGCCAAAACAAATCAACCACCCAGTGACTACGCAGTGACTACGAGAGCCTCATTGACCTACAGCAAATCAATGGAATTGAAATGGGGCATTTGTTGCATAGTAGAATAGTTTGTGTAGACATAATCAATCATATATCCACTGAAATGAATAAGAGACTTGTCAACAAAAACATCGACAATAAGTCAAAAATTATAGTACTTGTCAATGAATCAACTACTCTCGCTGGAAACTCAACTCTCATCATTTTTTTGAAAGCCAGGATAGATGGAATTAGGAGGCCACTTACGTTTCCTCTGGACTTGATTGAGCTGCAAAGTGCAATACCAGCAGCCATTAAAGGGGAAATTTTTAAAAGCTTGCTGCGTTGTGAGTTCACTAAAGAACTATTATTGAAAGTGTTGATCAGCTTTTGTAGTGACGGCGCAAATGTGATGTTAGGAGTCAACGCTGGTGTTGGAAAACTACTACAAATGGACTTTCCTAATGTGATATTATGGCATTGCCTCAACCATAGACTGGAACTTGCTGTTGATGAAGCTTTAGAAGTCACCGGAGGTACAATTGACTTTAAGGCTTTTTTGGATGCATTATATTCCTTGTACAGTCGATCACCAAAAAACTCTCGTGAACTGAGTGCTTATGCCAATGAATTACACATTGTACTTCAAAAAAAAAAAAAAAAATCGGCAAAGTGTTCAATTTAAGGTGGGTGGCGTCAATGTGGAGAGCAGTCAGTGCACTGTGGCAAACATACCCTGCTTTGGCAAAACACTTCAACGCGGCCTCACAAGACTGGTTGAGAGTCGGAAGCGAATGTCTTAAATTTCAAGGACTACACTCAAAGCTGTATTCTGTAAATTTTATCAGAAACCTTTCTTTAATGCTGGATGTGCTGACAGAACTGAAGAACTTGTCTGAGATGCTACAAGAACGAGACATGACCATTCCAAAAGCAGACAACCTAATGAAAATATACATCAAGAGAATCGAAAGTCTAAAAACAGACCCAGGAGTCCACTCTGAACAAGCTCTGAAGGCTGAACAATCCATGATGTTCAAAAACAGGAAACTATATGGTGCTGGAAAAAGCCCCAGAATCAACTCATCTCAATTCATTCAAACAGTCGCTGACAACATGAGGACAAAACTATTCACAACTGCCTCAAACAAAGCCGATCAAAGCACACGCGAAGAAAGGGCTTCTGATTATAAGAACTTAATTAACAATTTGTTGGTTTTTGAATCCTGAAAAATGGCAAGAGAATCCAGAGAATCCCCACTTTGGAGAAAAGGAAATAAGAGCATTGGCTGATCAACTGACAATCAATCAATCAACCAACAGGAAACACACTTGGGATTTATGGAATTCAAGGCTTCTGGAGGAAAAAACGTTCCTGGAAAACTTTAAAAAAAAAACCTCGTCCTTGCAGTGGACACCCTTACTGCAAGCAACGCTGACTGTGAAAGGGGATTCAGTGCAATGAACAACATCATTACAGTGAAACAGATCACACTTATAACTCGTCATGTAGCCGACTTGCTATTCATTTCATGTGTGGGACCTCCTTATACTCAGTGGAATCCCATGCCATATGTGAAATTGTGGCTTGGAAAGGGCCGACATGCAGCACATTCATCTCAAGGCATGGCATGACAACAGGGAGAGCAGCGAGATCAGCTGTACGGGCCAATGTGGGAGTTTCTATAAGGTTGCTCCAGTCTCCCCTGGATACCTCTTACCCCTGCTCACACCTTCCACGCGTGAGGACCGAGCCACTGGAGGGGGGCTGGGGCGGCTTTGCTGTGGGTTTCTCTTGAAGCTGCAGCCCCAGCCCACCACCCCTCATCGCTGTGTTTGTTGCTGCCACCCCCCGGACCTCTGTCCCCTCCCGGGCGGCTCCTGTGCACGGCTCCCTCCCGCAGCCTGGCAAAGCAGCAACTGCTGAGACTGGAAGTTTTCCTGGCAGCACTGGGCTTCTCCACCAGCCAATCCTGCTCCTCCCCACTGCAAGCTGAAGAGGAGCTGCGGCTGCTCCTGAGTGCGAGGCGGGGGTGAAGGGCCGAGCCTAGCCACCTTCTGCAGCCTGGCTGGAGGAGGAGGGAGCCACCGGCCGGAGTCCCGGCATGCTGGAACAAAGTCACCATGCCCTCCTGGTCCTCCCTCCAGCTCCTCCACAGTGGGCAGGGCTGGGGGCGCGGTGCCGGATTACTGGATCGACGGCTCCAACGAATGGCTGCTGCTGGCCCATTGCTTTGAGCTGGAATCGGAGCTGGTAGCTGGGACGGTAAGGGACATGCTGCTGCCCTGGGCGCGGGGGCATTTCGTGGGCATTATCCTGCAGCTAGCCCAGCTCTGTCCTGCAGCTGCAGGGGGCAGTGGAGCTGGTGGCTTTGGCTCGTGGCCGCGATCGGAAAGGGCTGGGGCGGGGAGAACTGGTGCAGGATCCCACGCTGTGCAACCCATGTCAGAGCCTGCAGTGACTTTTCTCTGGAGTCTTGCACCTGCGGAGCTCGGTGGGGTTGGCTGAGGCTCCCTCCCCCTCCCTGCTGCATTTCCTTTGAGTCTGGTTTGCGTACATAGATTCTCTCCCCCTCCCCCCTATGCTGTCTTTCCATGGGGGCTCCCTTAAATTGGAAGAGAGGAGAGAAATGTAACAGTGAGTTCAGGCTTTTATTCCAATATTAAAGTTTTAGTCTAGAGACAGTATTGGTAGTAGTAGCTTTAATTTCTATATCAAAGTCATGCAAAGGGATGCATGAAGTTAAGTGTGTAGGAGTGGAGGTGGGTTGCAATACGACCGTACCGGTAAGAAATGTAAGTTACTTTCACCCTGCCTGGGAGCTACACTGTTCAGGAGCTACAAGTAGTATGTGAAGGGTGATGGGTCAGAAATGTAGTAGGGCTTCCAGCCTCAGGTGGCCCACAGATTGCGGGGTGGAATGCTTGGCTTCTTGTGTAGTCAGTGTGAGCAAATCCTACCCCAGACAAAAGGATTCTGTGAGCAGCAACTCAATGAACCTGTAAAGCATATAGAGATCAGGCTGGGGGGGGGCGCGCAATACTAAGTTTATGAACAGTATAATGAGACTTTCTGAATGATTTGGAATAGATTTCAGTGTCAAGCTGAAAACAAAGAGTTTATTAGTTAACATGTCATATGATCAGTGGAATGATTGACGCACAAATTCCTATGGAAAAGGTAGCACATTTAAATCAGACTCTAGACAAGCAAAAAAAAATTTTTGAATTACCTCCATTTTCAGTGGAAGTAGGCATTTCATCAGAGATGACTCCATGAGTTAGAGCCTCAGATAGTGTAAGTGGTCATAGCTCGGTTGAAGTCCATGAATCTAGAACCATTTACACCAGCTGAGGATCTGGCCCTACATAAAAGTGTGTCAATGGCAAGCAAGGAGAGTTGCTGTTGAACTTACAGCATCTAAAAGGCTTCATGTCATTTTGCCTGAATAGCAGAGCCAAGAGATTGGTTTTTTAGAGCTTTTCTGTCAAAATGAGGGAAGAATATGGAAGAGCATGCATTAGGGTGGCTAAGCTGTCTTGAAAGAGCTTTTGGCCTACACTAGCAAACCATTAGCATAGGGATGTTTGGAGAACACATTTAGCCTATTACCACTGGCAGGTGCTGTGAACTGTGGAGTAAAGGAATACGACTCAAGCTGAGACTCAAGTGAAGGAGGAAACAAAAGGCCATATGAGCAATTCCTGTAAGTATTTTCCATACTGAAAAAATTAACAATTTTAAATAAAAAACAAATATTTTTCACTTCTATAGGTGCCTTCCACAAAGAGATCTCAAAGCACTTTACAAACATTACTTAATCCTCACAATAATCTTTTGAGATGGGTATTCTCAAGGGCCCCAAGTATTCCACAGCACAATAGGACCAAATTCCACACCAGCAGCTCCTACATTCTGTGGCTGCAAACCCTAAAACCCATGGGAACATTCATGTATTCTCTTGCATGAAATATCCTCCTTTCCTATTCCTCCCCTGTCTCCACCTCCAGGAAAACAAACATAGCCATGACTCTCAGTTGAAAATGCTCCTTGACTTAAGAGCTGTTGATCATTTTTGAGATTCTCTTATGTGGAACTATACAGAGAGCATGCACTGAACTCCAATTAACTCCTCCTTATGGAGGAAGCTACAGAGCAAGAGGAAACTACAGACAGGTCCCAGAAGGGCAGGGAGACAGAAAATAAAATGTTGGGCACCCGGCTACTGCAAAATGGGAATTCTGTGGTAAGAAAACAAAATGCCATGGTATTTTGAGAAAATTCCATATTACAACACAGCAACAGAATTGCAGGATATATTGGACCCAAAATGAGATCGATGAGACAGTTCACACCTCTCAGACCTATTGTTTCAGACTGTCTGCACACACAGGCAAATGATACTGCATCAGTTTACACTGGGGTCACTTTTTAAACTTTTGTTTTTAAATGGAAGATCAGATTATGAAGCACAATTTTTCAGAACGGGGGTGAATTATACAGTAAGCTCCATGGTTAAAGAACTGCAGAATACACTGGATCTGAGTAGTATTAGCCCCATTTTTTAAATGGGAAAAAAAAAAAAAAGAGAGGGACAGAAGGGCTAAATAACTTAACCCAAGATCACATCTGTGGCAGCAGGAAATCTGTGGGAATGGAACTCAGCTCTCTCACTCCTAGTTTTGGATGATAGCCATAGACCATATTCTGAGCTTTCTTTCATGTTGCTAACTCAGAATTTGTATTTGGCAAAACCTCCATTTTTCTCCTCACTTTTGAAGAACATAAATATAAAACAGTCAGTTGGAATCTAGGAAGGAAGAGGGTGGTTTTATGGCATTCTGCTAAGTTCTATTAAAATGTACCGGCATTAAGGACTTTGTGTGGTTCAGGTACTCTGAAGTAAATCTATCAGACTAAAGTCTCTCCATCAAAAATAGTGGGTACAGTTACTTTGCAAGAGGCTGAGTGCCAGCAACTCCATGAGCTGATCTCTTGCAGTGATCAGAAACCAAAGCATTTTCTCCTCACTAACATTGATGTGATGTGCAAAAAAGCCTGGGAGATGAAACACCTTAGGAGGTATATGTGAACTTAAAAGGCAGCAGCACAGACATCGCTTAAATGTTTAATGCTGAAAGAGGAGTTGCAGCTAGGGGCAGTAATTCTTCATTTGTTTAGGATAATTTGCAGATGAACTATATTTACTTTCCTCCCCCAGCCCTTGTTTTAAGAGGATCAAATAGAACCTGGAAGTAAAATATCTATTAATCAATTATACAATCAAAAAAATTCCCCACAGGTCTGAATTAATAAATGAATTACCAGGAGAGGGTAAAAAAAAAAAAAAAAAAAAAAAAAAGGCTGGTTAGTCTTCCTACCCCTCTCACACTGAAGACTATTATACTACCATCAATGCCTACACTCTTTTGACATACAGAAGAACCTACTTAAAGAACTGCACACTTTGCACCTGGGAAAAAGCAGATTAAAAAAAAAATCCCCTGAGGGCTTCACAACAGCCTGGCTAGTACTGCTATTGGTTATTATCTCCGTCCAAAACCTGCCTCATTTAAAAGTTTCTCATTAATTCACCGGCACTGACATTTTGTTCACAATTCTGCTCCCTCTTTGGTGTCGGTGCATCAACAGTGGTGTAGCCAACTCGTGAGGAACACAGAAATTATGACTGCGGGGCTGGCTGTGAGTTTAGTAAAGGGAGCTTTGTTCTCTCTCTTCCAGCCAGCCAAGTTTCCCCCGCTTTCCCTCCCTCCTTTTCAAAAACAACGGCTCAGACACCATCCATCCCCACACAAACCCTCCTCTTTTCCTCCCCTTAACCCCATCCTCACAACCTGGCATAACAACATCCAGAAGTAATTCTCTGGATGGGTGATTTTTAATCACTATCCTGACTGGCAGCACCAGGGATTAAACTATGGTCCATTCGAGCAGTAGCTTTTATACATGTTAGCTCCCTGGGGTGCTGAGCTCTAAAAACTCTTTCTTCTGCTATGTCGGCTCTGTGTCTTGCAAAAACCTACTTGCTGAGGGTTGTGGTACACAGATTTTCCATCTATCTAGGGTTACAGAAATGGGATTAACTGCCATAGTGCATTTCAAAAAGCATTAGAGAGAGTCTTCCTATCAGAATTTAGCAATATGGATCTGGCTTCATCTTTTTTGGCTCATCAACATTTCTTTTCACTACTATTATTTAAGGTTAAATTTGAATGTATACCAAAGAATAGTTTATGGAAAGCAAATACGTGTCACGCCACTATATCATCCCTGTTATGAATTCAGAAGTAGTCAGATGTGAATCCCTGCTGGAAGATCAGTTGATCAGGTCAGTATCTTAATCTAGCACAGCTTCCTGTTTGAGGACAGCATAAAAACAACATACCATCTGCTCTCGTTCTGCTAAGTGAAGATTCCCTTGCTTTGCTGATACCTTTAAAAAAGCGCTGCAAAATCACAAGTAAATTACTTTTACCATAATGCATTTCCTCCTTCTAAGTGATTTCTCCACAAAGAACACAGAAAGCTTTGCTATTTATAATGCACACGTTGGTACATTCTGTCATCCATGGGAACTAAGGCATTTGCTGGTTGTTGGACTGGGTATTTTTTCTACATTGTAAAATCGGAATGAATTTTTGTGGCATATAAAAAGTAAGTGTTGATTGGATTTTGTAAAACCAGAGTGTGCAGTGCAAGCTCTTTTCATGCAGTTCTGCCAATGCCCCTCAGTCTAGAGATGCAACAACCCTGTTATTCCAGTCCTCGGACTCTACTATGTATAGACCACTAACTGTGCTGAACTGCGTGGGGATGGCTGTTAACAAATGTCCATTAGGAGCTAAACTGAGACCATCAATCTTGTTTCAATTGCCACTTAAATCAGATTATAACCCAGGCCTTCAGAGGTGAAAGAAAGACTGGAAACTAAGCACATAGCATCATTTATCTTCCATCTCTCAGGAGCCAACCGTTTTGAAACGTTCGGAAGAAGGAAAGTGAATATTTTATTTTAACATACAATTGACCTAGGATTTTATGATACGCTGGGTGCAGCTACACTTCAAGCTGGAAGCATTAATTCCATCTCGTGGAGACATACTCACACTGGCTCTGACGAAGCTAGTGTGCTAAAAATAGAGTATAACTGGGGCGGTGGAGAGGCTAAGTGCCCCAAGTATGTGCGTAGGGTCTCAGATGGGTATGTACTCAGGGCAGCTAGCCCCTCCCATCACTCACACTGCTGCAGATACACTCTATTTTTAGCATGCTAGCTCAATCAGAGCATATAGTACCCTAATAAAAATGGGAAATGTGTTCCATGTGCCACTTATTTTACTGTAAATTATTTTGCCATATATAAATGCTACTGTTCATATAAGCATAGACATTGCCAAGACATATAGCTTTATGTTATGTGAATGCTTGTGGTTATGAAGGATGAAAGTTAAAGAAACGGACAGTTCCTGTAAACCAAAGTACATTGAATGGGATCCTGCAAGACGCTGAGCACTCATGTGCTTGACTTCAATGGGAGGTGGACTGGGCCGTCTGTACAGAAGCGAGATGAGGCTCAAAGTAATCATGCCTTTTATAACAAATATGCAGAACAACAAGGATTGACCAGGCTATCTTTATGTGATAAATATTTCCTTTGTTGGGGAAGCCATACAATAATGGGCAGTTAGAAGAAAATTTACCATGAGAGAATGATTCTTGAACTGACTAAACCTATATTGAAAAATATTCAAAGTTCAGTGCCTAAGAGCTAGGCATCCAAATCCAGAGTCAAGAACTTAAATATCTGGTGTGATTATCAGATACTCTTTGCCTCTGAAGATCCCACTTATGTAAACGGAGTTACTCAGGATTTGCACTAATGCAACAGAGAACAGCATTTGGCTGACAGTGTCCTGGTTGTACAGAAACATGCCTGGGTATCAAATGAATTCGCGCACTAACATTCTGAGCCGTGCAAATTATAGGTGCGAAGCTTAAAATCTCTAGATGCTGAGCTGGTGCCAATTTGGCAGCAGCACTTGTGGCAAAAGAAAAACTCTTTCATGTTGTATTATGAATTGTCACAGAATGCCTATCTTATAAATCACAAACATTTCCATTTTTAGTTTGGAATAGATTAAGTGAAGTCACAGAAATACATTTTTCTGACTTATCTTGATCTAAATTTCCCCACTGTAACTTACCTGATTTTTACTTAAAAAAAATAAAATAAATGACATCTGGACTGCCAGTGTCTGACAGCTTATAGTAGGAGTCTAATTAAAACCAACACGTTATAAAAATCCATAGACATTTTAGTGCATATAAATTACAACACCAAATATTTAACATGTAAAACAGCAGCTTATCCTCAATTACACCAGCATTACAACTAGTGCACATATTAGCACTACTGTTAATTGTTACTGACAGACGCCCAGTCAAATAATTTAAGAATGTTATCTATGATACAGAATGAAGCCACGATGTTACAGAAACTAATAGTTTTCTGGGGGGACAGGCGTTTTAACCAACATATTTCTGAGGCAAATCAATTTTTTGTGCTTGTCAGTACTGACAAGTGTCCCTGTAACTTCCCCTCTCTTTGTACCAGGAGCCTTGCCGCTGATGCCAGGTGCTTGGGAGGTTGAACTAAGGGGGATAGCATTACGGTGTCCAATAACCATAGTAGCCTTCCTTTCTTAGGATTGTTGTTGTTGGCCAAACCCAGCATATCTAAGGAATGCTAGGATTGCTGGCAGGGTACTGCTCATAAGAGGTGGCTTCAGGATGATGCAGGTCTCTTCCTGCTCTGTCCCAGTCTTCTCCAAATGCAGGCTCTGCACCCAAGAATGAATCTCATTATTACCAATACTCACCAATCAAAAATCATAAGTCAGGGCTCCAAAAATCCCGAGTGGTTTAAAACTCAAAAGGAGATTGAAAAAAATAATATGTTTGGGGATCTTTTTACATGCCTTCTGGGTTTTGAACCTGTAAGTTCAACTACCATGAAAGCTAGAGACTTATTTAAAACAATTAAAAAAGCAAAGCTCAGATTCTTACTTAACTATCTGATCTTGGGAGTGAGGACTTCAAAGAAAAATGAGACTTGCGATAAAATTGCAAAAGCTGGCAACTCTTAAGAGTCCCCCACCACGGGACTGGGCTGGGCCGAAGCAACTTTTCCCAGTGACCATGACTGCATGGCCTAAGCTGCTACTGAAAGGAGTTTGGAGAGGCAATGACAGCCAGAGGATCAAACATGGAAGGAGATTAGCTGGGAGAATGAACTCTTGTACATTTCCTTGGGGCCAAAAACTGAAGCTGAGGACACTTCTCTTTGACACGAACACAGGTATTTTCAACTTGAACATACTGTAATAGATTGAAATTGATTGCAAGATTTGCAAGTGGTTTTTCGCCAGCCAAACTCGAAGTTAGCAGCATCTGTGGCAGTTTGGGGGATTCCCATAGGGGGAATGGTGGGTTGGTTTTCCAGTGCCACAGAGGCTAGCTGGGATGAAAGCCCTTTAGGTATCAACTCATCTTCCAGGCCAAAGACGATTGGATCCACAGAAATGCCTGAGCTCTCAATAGTGAGGTTTGGGATTTCCTCATTCAGTAGCCTGCAAAGGGCTACAGGCTTTGGAATTGCATGGGCTATGAACGCATTGTGTCTAAGTTTGCTAATGAAAGATGCAAGCTTTTGAGCTACACAGAGCTCTCCTTCAGGTCTAGGAAATGTACACAAAGTGTCACAGCTAAATACAAGGCAGAACAAAATTGTTCAGCCAAAGTAGTTAACATATATTTCAAGGGACCATTCAGAATGAATTAGCCCACTAACACCTCTCCAGTCATGGGGGTGGGGGGGAAGACTGGGGGATGAGGGCGCTAAGTGAGTTACAGATTGTTATAAGCCGTAAATCCAGTGTCTCTGTTGAGTCCATACTTTTTAGTATCAGCAAAGTTATGAATCTGAGCTCCCAGGATCATCTTTTGAAGGCAGCATGTCCATTTTTTGATGTCCAACTTGAGACATCTCAGAAGCCTGCTTATTGGAGGTCAGGTATTCAACATTTTCTGAAAAATCAGGTCCTCTTAAGGTGTCCCTAGGTTAGGCACCCAAAATCACTAGTAATGACTCTTGAAAATACAGGCTGTTCACTCCAAGCGTTATCTTACTTTGTTTAAGTTGCAGTTACTCAGCCAAGAATCTGCTGTTTGTATCCATCCTCGCTGGCTCTGACCATTTGCGAAAGCTCAATAGTCCACAATATCCTTCCTGAACCTAGGGGGTGTTTTTCTTTCATCTCTAATGTTCTCAGCTGAATAATCAGAGTATGATGTATGTATTTCTTCTAAATGGTAGTCTTAATGCTTTGAAATCTGATCTTTCTTCTCATCAGAGTTATGTGATTGGACCCATATTTTCCTTCTGCATAATTTCATTTAAATACTACAACAACAAAACCTAAATGGAACATAAAAATGACTACATCACTGTAGATAGCTCTGTATTGCCAGCCAGTCTCTACCCTGCATGGCTCATTACACAGGAAATATTTCCAGTTTTCTTGTGGCTGAGCCCTGTACAACCCATTTTACTAGCACAAACTATTCCTTCGTGGATTATAACATCATTTATTTCCAGATTGAAGAACACCAAATTGCTAAACAGATTTTTGTATTTCTCTGGATTATTGCCATTGAATCATTTCAATCAAGCAGTCAGATGAAATTAATGGCTCAGATGAAATATAAGGTAATTCTCTAAATAGAGAGTGCCTATTCATCTTTGTGTGGGTGCTATGAATGCAGTGAAAGCATAAGGCGAAGTTTTGGGTGTTACAAAGAAAACAGCATTCAAGCATAACATCACTGAAAGATATGGCTGTTAAAATCCACAACCAAGGGCAAAAAAAATTTGCCATGGCTTTAAAATTCATAGACTTGGCACTCTCTTTGTAAGAACATCGGGAAAAGTTCACGGATTTCATAGCTTCACTAATTCTAAGAAACAGGTGTGCCTTTATGTACTCTGAACATTACTACAGAAAGGATCCTTCTAGGTTTGCAGAGATGAAGAAAAATAAAATGTAGATATGATATTCACAATATGTGTGACCAATGAATGCTCCTCCTTTTAAGCACATTAATCCATTTACTCGCAAGTTATTTGGTACCTTTGGTAGAACTGCATTTTAACAGTGAAAAGCTGTCTGCTTATAGCAGTCGTCTGCAGTTCTGCTCGGTGGTAACTTTGGAGTGAAGGAACTGAGCTCTATTTTAAACAGATGTCTGGAAAGAGGTGGAGTGAAGTATCTATAGCTAAGCCCCAATGGGCTTTAGTAACAAAACCCTAGGAGAAAGTTAAAAAGATTAGCACTATAAAACTTCTTAGGTTGTGTCTACACTAGAGACCTTAGAGCAGCACAGCTGTATCAATGCAGCTGCACCACTGTAAGATCTCTTGTGTAACCACCTTCTACTGACGGGAGAGAGCTCTCCTGTCAACATAATTAATCCACCTCCAACGAGCGGTGATAGCTATGTCGGTGTAGGGTTGCCAACATTCTATTTGCAGAAAACCGAACACCCTGCCCCGCCCCTTCTCCAAGGTCCCGCCCCTGCCCCGCCCCTTCTCTGAGGCCCCACCCCCATTCACTCCATCCCCCCTCCCTCAGTTGCTCGCTCTCCCCCACCCTCGCTCACTCACTCATTTTCACCAGGCTGGGGCAGGCGGTTGGGGTGTGAGAGAGGGTGTGCAGTCTCTGGGGTGGGGCTGGAGATGAGGGGTTTGGGGTGTAGGAGGGGGCTCTGGGCTAGGGGGGTTGGGGCCAAGGGGTTTGGAGTGTGGGAGGGGGATCCAGGCTAGGGCAGGGGGTTGGGGTGTGGGCCCTGGGCTGGGGGTGCGGGCTCCAGAGTGGGGCCAGAAATGAGGGGTTTAGGGTGTGGGAGGGCGCTCCAGGCTGGGGTAGGGAGTTGGGGGGAGAGGTCTCCGTCTGGGGGTACTGGCTCTGGGGTGGGGCCGGAGACGAGGGGTTTGGGGTGCAGGAGGGGGCTCCAAGTTGGGGGTTGGGGCCAAGGGGTTCGGAGTGTGGGAGGGGGCTCCAGGCAGGGGGTTGGGGTATGGGAGGAGGTATGGGCTCTGGGCTGGGGCCTCTGGGGTGGAGCTCGGGATGAGAGGTTTGGGGTGCAGGAGGGGGCTTCAGGCTGGGGCAGGGGGTTGGGATGCAGGAGGGGGTGAGGGCTCCGTCTGGGGGGGGGGAAGGCTCTGGGGTGGGGCCAGGGATGAGGGTTTGGGGTGCGGGATGAGGCTCCGGCCTGGGGCAAGGGGTTGAGGAGAGGGTTCCAAGCAGCACTTCTCAGGCGGCTCCCAGGAAGCTGCTGGCATTTGCCTCTGTCTTCTAGGTGTAGGCATGGCCAGGTGGCTCTGAGCACTGCCCCTGCCTTCAGGCACTGCCCCCGCAGCTCTCATTGGCCACGGTTCCCGACCAATGGGAGCTGTGGAGCCTGCGTTGGGGGGGGGGGGAAAGCAGCGAGCAGAGCCCTCGTAGCCACCCCTAAGCCTGGCCAGCGGGAGATGCTGGCAGCTTTCTGGGACTTTTAATGGCTTGGTTGAAAACCGGACACCTGGCAACCCTAGTCGGTGGAAGAAGCTCTCCTGCCAACATTACCACTTATGCCGGCCAAATTCATGTTGCTAAGGGGTGTGTTTCACACCCCAGAGCAACGTAAGTTTTGCCGACATAAATGGTAGTGTAAACAAGGCCCTAGCAACAGCACTTCTCTATCAGTCCTCTCAATCTCTTCTCTCATCAGCTCAATCTGTCCTTCGGTATTTTTTTATTTTACCAGAAACACTTTAAGCTTTCTCCCTACTATGCTGCCTTAAACCATCCTCTTTCCTCTACCTTCTATTTCTCCAAACAGCTTTATGGACACCCAGGAGCGAACCCATCCCCATGCAATCCTGAACCCCCTACTCAAACTCCTCATCCTTTCAGGTTCCATGTGGTGTTAGGAATTTTCTTCTCATTCTCTGCAAAGTGCCAGTCAGATGGACTGCTGTGTAATAGGAGTTGAGGGTGAAAACTCAGGTAGGTTTGGTCAGAGACCTAGAGTAGTGCGACAACCTAGGGAAAAAACCACCAGAGCATTTTTCTGGACTCATTAAACTTGTTATTCAGTAAAGGCTACAAATAATAAATGGCCCACAGAGACATAGCTGTATAATTCATATGTGGGTGGTTGAGTGAACAAATAAAAATTATAATACTAAATACATTTCATTTACTAGGATCCTCATTCTCATAACATTCCATGCTCTTCACAAACCAGCAGAAACATGATCAAACGCTAATATCTATGGAGGTAAAATTAAAAACCATAGCTATGCCAAAATCTCTGTGGAGAAATAAGTTTTTCACCAGGGGCCAAACACATGGCTAACAAAGCGCATTCCACAATCTCAGGACCATAGAGGCAAAAAAAAAAAAAAAAAAAAATGAATAACACCTTCTACATCTGCATGTCCCCAGCTCCAAGGAATAAGAATTCCTTACTCTTCAACAAAAGAGGGTCCCAGAACCTCAGTAAGGTTCTCATGCATGGATAATGGAAGCTTGTGTAAAGAACTAAGAAAGGAAATTCAAAATCCAAGATAGCATTTTGCCTCTTACTTTATCCCAGTGGTTCTCAAACTTTTGTACTGGTGACCCCTTTCACATAGCAAGCCTCTGAGTGTGACCCCTCTTACGAATTAAAAATACTTTTAAATATATTTAACACCATTATAAATGCAGGAGGCAAAGCGGGGTTTGGGGTGGAGGCTGACAGCTTGTGACCCCCCCCCCCCCACGTAATAACCTCACGACCGCCTGAGGGGTCCCGATCCCCAGTTTGAGAACCCCTGCTTTATTGTTTGAGGCTGGGTATTACAGCATATGTGGTCAGAGTCATCCCTGGTAGAATTCCACTGAAGCCATCACGATCTGATCCAAAGAAGCCTGCAGTCATTCCACCTAAACTTGATAGGTCAAAGTCTGTATTGATTTACACCAGTGTAAATCCAGAGTACTTCCAATGAAGTTAAAACAGTTACAGTGATTTATGCTAGTGTAATTAAGAGTGGAGATCTGGCCCATTAGTGGACAGTTGACACAATAGGTAGTAAGGGAGGTCTATCAATAGACAGATATACAGACAGAGATAATGTATGCATATCTATATAGACACACTTATGGACTTTTAAAAATATGCAAGGGGTCAAAGTGTATCCCTGGTGTAACGCCAAAGTGTGGCCCAAAGTATTTTAAAAGTTGCATTATTATTATAAATCGGATATACACTAGTAGTTCCATTGTGTAAATAAATACTGACTGCTTAAAAAAACTGAACCCATTTTTATACTTAAATTAAGAGAAAAATATTAATCTGAGAGACATATCAAGTCTAAGACTAGCATGAACTTTTACAATCTTCTGAAAAATACACAAGCCCATAAAAAATTGTTCCATACTAGAACAATTCAAATTCCACTTTAACTGTAAGAGAGAAGTAAGCAGGTGCTGGAAAACAGTAATGAATATCCCTGTACTGGAACGGTCTTCTCATGTGGCAGAAATTATGAAAATATTATTCATTATTTACATTAATTTTTTCTGTCTCTTTCTAGGTTAAAATCACATTTCAAAAGATGGTAAGCTGTTGTGATGCAATACAGCCCTGTTTTCACACCCTACACATTATTGTAATAATCTTTGAACAAAGTATGCCTTTTAAGGTATCATATGAAAACTCAATTTGCTGACCAGTACGGTCCTGAAAAAAAAAATGTGATGACATTGTATATGAAGTTATAAGATTTCCCTGTACAGAACCATAACTAGGCATTTTAGCTCCCAGGGCGAGCAAGCATTTTTGTGCACCCTACTGTTTTTTCATTATTTTTTCACCCCCGCAATTTTGCGCCCTGGGCTCACACTGGTTATGGCCCTGCTCCTATATGATGTTACTAACATATGTTCCAACCTCACAGTCCCACACAGGCAGAAGTCATGAAACAGGTGTGTCCTAAACAAAGGAATGTGTGCTTGCCTTAATTTACATTTAAGCAGTAAACAGAGTCACAAAGCAGGAAGGGAAAAAACAAAGGATGCACAAAACAATGGGGGGAAAAACAGCAGAGAACAGCCTTCCACATAGACTCTTTGTCTCCTGGTTCTCAGATGGAAATGTTTTTCAAGAGGAGGACTGAAACTATAAAAAAACCAGGCAAATACCCAAGAGACCTTTCTCTCTTTCCTTGCCCATTGCATTCTCTGCGCCTGAGAAGACAAAGGAAATAGCTGTTGGACTCTGGACGGGGGGAGGGGGGTCCTGACCTGAAGAGTTTGGTCAGCATGTGATGAGAAATTTTGCTTTAATTTAATAGTTTGTTCAGTTAGTAAATTTAATACAGTTTGTTCAGTTAGTAAATGTTTTATCTTAATTTTTCTTGTAACCATTTCTGACTTTTATGCCTCATTACTTGTACTCCCTTAAAATCTCTCTCTCTGTAGTTAAATAAACATGTTTTATTGTTTTATCTAATCCAGTGTGTTTAAATTCAAGTGTCTGGGCAACTCCATTTGGGGTAACAATGTTCGTATATTATTTCCTTAAAGGAATAGTGGACTTAATATATTTGTACTGTCCGGAAGAGGGCTGGGCTATACAGGGTATATGTTTCTGGGGGAAGATCTGGAACTGTGGGTGTGTCGAGGTCATCCTGCAGTATAACCAAGGCTGGTGAGATCCAGGGTGTAATTGGCAGCCTGCAGTTACACACAGACATTCAGGGTGTGGTGTGTATGCACCCAAGATTGCAGGGCTGGGGTGACACAGCCCCTCACTAATCTGGATTGTGTCCCGGTATGTCACAACTAGGACCTAAGATCTGAAGGCCAATTAATCGGATATGTACGTTTCTCAATACCATTTTTCAGCTGAGGTTAATTGAAATCTTTTTGTATGGCATCATCAAAACAAACTCCATAATTCATTTGTGCAGATCAAAGTTCTGATCATTCCCAAAGATCTACTCCTATGGGCTTTTAACTGTACTACAAAAGAGAGAAAAACCTTTGCTGACACCGCATCACATCACTAAATAAGATATTTTAAACGCTGAGGTTCCCAATGGAGACCAATTTAAATTTTCTTTACAAGCTCTTTCTGACATCTTCCATTGTCCTCCTTTCAAGGATGATGGCTGAAAGCTTCAAGTCAATATGAGAGCAGAACATTAGTGGCATCTAAAATATACCTGAGCAGGTATCTCCACAGGATAATCCTATTTAAAAATCTGTATAGGTATACCACTGACAACAACTTTGGTTAAGTATTTTCACATCTGATATTAAAAGAAAAAAATCATCATTTATCTAGGTATTTATCTGGCCCTCAGCACCAACATTCAAGCAACACCAAGTCATTAATGGATTTTATTCTCACAACGTCCTGGTGAAGCAGGGAAGGATTATCCTCATGTTACAGATTGGGGAATTGAAACACAGGGTAATTTAAATGATTGCCCTAGGGCACACATGGTAAGTCTTCACTGTAAAGTGACTGGCATCTGGGTCTGAGCACCCAGATTAGCCTACCTTGAATATGAGCAATCACGCTACCAGTGCTAAAGTAGTCTGAAGAAAGTGGGGGTGGGAGGCACGAGGGAGAAGGGGTCTCTCAGTCTGGGAGCAGCAGCTTTGGTAAAACAGTGCTTAAAGTGCACCTCTCAGTGATCCAGCTCATTTTTATTTTATTTTGTCAGATCTTGCACCGCCCCAGACACACTTTAAGTACTGCACACTGCAAAGCCCTAACCAGAGTTGCTGTATCTTGATGCTATGCCCCCCCCCCCACATGCATCACTAGGATTTCTGGGGACACATTCCACAGTTCTTTGTGCTGCAGTAAGCTGAGCCACTCTACGTTGCTTTCCCAGTGAATTGTGGGAGAACCTCTCTGTGCTTCTGGGCATAAGGGGGCAATCGGGGGAAGGCACTGGAGGATTCTCAGCACTCAAGTGATATAGCCTGCATCCTCACTGCAAAGGTTACCAGCCCATGTGAAAGCGGAACTTGGCCTCCAACCTATATCCTCAGTTAGGCCAACAAGCCTGGGTTGAAAGCACCACCAGACACAACTAACAGATTTTTGTGTGTGGACAGGAAGGAGGTTCGGAACAACACCAAGTGCCCAGGCTAAGTCTGCAGTGAACACATACCCAGAGAGAGCATGGAAGTTGTAACAGAGCCAGGGACTGAACCCGTTCTCCTGCATCCCAGTCCAGTACTTTAACAAGTAGACTTCCTGCCTCAATATTGTTAAATGTAAGACATAAGAATAAACCTGCACAATATTTAAAATTAATTGCTACAGCGGTGCATCATATTTTTAACATAAACACTTTAAAAACAGGGCCAAATTTTACCAGAGCAATATGTCTAAAGAATCTTTTAAGTCTTTGAGATCAAAAGTGCTATATGAATGTGAATGCATTATTAATATTCTATTTTTGCACGTCTAGGCTTTTATATCACACCCATCATTGTGGTATCTGTAGCCCCTGCTGGTGTTTCATCTATAGAAGTACCTCTTCTGCAGCTTTGTCTTCACTGCTTATAAGGTGTGTTTAATAAATATTACATTTAATATTTTGCTATAATATAAAAGTCAAAATGAAATGATTTGACATAATTAAAATGAATGTGAAATCCAAATTGTTTCAATGGTTCTGGATAAAAAAAATGTTTGGAAGTTCCATTCCATGGGAAATTTCAACATTGCAGCTTTTCATCATTCCAATTCAGGACATCATCATCATGGAGATTTCAGAATTTCCTGCTAAATGAAAATTCTGGTTTTCAACCAGCTCTACAGGAACAGAACTACTCAATTTTACTTTGTAGCCTCTGTAGTGTTGAACATGAACTGTTTACTTTTTTAACAGAACTAGAGGTTCCGTGAAGGAACTTTATAAATTTACACAAAAGGGTTAGGAATGTTCCACTGAGCAGTGATACACCTGGCTGAATATCCCCAGGGGATATATATCCCAGCACTGTGACTCTTTTGTACCAGCTAGGCTTGTGCAAAGTGGCCAGCAAGGGGCTGCATGACCTTCCCTAGCACCGAGCAGCCCCCCTCCCCCAACTCTGCCTTTGCAGGATCCACAGACACTCTAGGACAGGGAGCATTTCGGGACAACATGGAACAGCCAGCGATGGATTGGAAGACGGAGGTGATATGGCCCGGATGGATCTGCATGCCAATAATTAACTCCTATTGCAAGCACCATAGTGGCCATGCAGCAAGTGGCCCAAGTTATGGCTGCCAGGTGTGGAGGGATGAATCTGGCCTAGAGTGCTTTACACTGAGTACAGTATTGTAGCATTGGGGGTATCCAAAGGAATGAGGCAAGAGACCACAATGTCAAAAAACCCAAAGCCAACAAACTTTAATGCGTCTAGAGCCTTCATACCCAACCATGTCTGCTGCCCTACAGCTGGTGACATGGGGCACCATGCACCAAAAGAGCACTTTGTTCCAATTTCTATTCTGCGAACTTCTCTCAAATCACATTCACCTGCAGTCCCAACTGGTGGGGGAGGGGAAGTCTATTGCCTTCAGCAGGCAGGCTCACCTCAGGGCTACATTTATTCCTCCCTGCCTCCCATCAGAATCATTTAAGCCCCCAATTGCTGTAATTTACCAAGGTGCCCTTTTGCATTCTGTTTTTAAAATGACAGTTGACAAGCTACCATATGTGACCAATAACTGCTACTCGGAGTTAAGATCTGCAGATGGTGATAGACGTGGCGCCTGGCATGCCATTAGCCGTGGGAGTTATCAATTATAGACTAGCCAAAATAAACTCTTCAGAAATTTCCTCTGGGTGTTAATCATTCTGAATCACATTCATTTTCGCATTTTAGGCAAAGATGCTTGACCTTATTCTGAGCATAAACACAAATATTAAATAATGTATCTATTATCACCTGAAGCCATGAATAACCTTTTCACCCCAACAACAGTCAGAATGAAAAAATATATAAATTAATCTCCAAAGCAAAAAATGATCGAATCCCAAAGTTTCACTGACTTGCTTGTTTTTCTACAAAATAAACTAGTGTGTGAATTTTGCTCTGTGTCAATTCACATACTGAAAAATATTAAAATTGTATCCTTTAAAAGTAGAATAGCTAATTCCCTTCCTGCCATGAGTGCAGGGGACTGGACTAGATGACCTCTCGAGGTCCCTTCCAGTTCTATGATTCAAACTGCCTTAAAATATTATTGTACAAGGCTGGGGAAGTAAATTAACTCAGTCGCCTTTCATTTCTGAAGCCCTACGTTCAAACCCTGCTTAGGTTACACAGTTGCATGTGTTTAGTGATCTTATAAGAATATCTGACTACATCAGAAACATACACCAGCATATAATTTGGTATGACTGGAATTCTCTGTTATTGAATCTGCCCACAACATTCTAGTCAGTGTTATATCACTTTCATTAGCACTAGATTTAGCCATACAAACAGTGATTAAAAGAACACAAACACTAAAAATGTTGATCTTAAAGACCTGATTCAGGTCACCATATAGCTGCAGTCATCAAAAGTGTGTCACAAGGTTGTCTACTCCCCAGGGCTAATGTTACACTCTTGCACAATGGAGCAAAATATTTCAATGTTTGTTTTTATTACTAAGGGCCAGAGAGCAAGTCCCTTACTCGTGCTGATTAATGTTTACTCACACAAGTAGACCCCAGTGAGAGTAAATGTTCACCAATGAGAGCAAGGGGCTCACAATCTGGCTCAATGAGAGCTTATAAACAGTGTTTAAAAATGGAATAAGGTATTTCCCAGAATCTCTTAAGTTGACAACATCCCTTTAAATTTGACTTCAACTCTTCTTAAAAAAAAAAAAAAAAAGAAGAATTTTTTTTTCCCATTTGGTTTCTAAATTGATTATTTATATCTTGTTTCATTATCAAGCTTTCAGCTATCAGTAAAAAGCTTGATGAGAGAGAATGTACACAATTCCTCAAACTATAGAAAAATCCCCCTGGGGTTTGAATATTGGGGAAAAAAAACAAAAACAAAAAAAACTTATATTTAGTGAGTTTTAGATAAGATTGAAACTACATACTAAAATACTGTACTTTTTCTTTGATTTATATAATAAACATGAGAATCAAAACTAGGGAACCAGAGGATTTATTTGAGATAAATCACCTTTGATCATTATGCCACTCAAAGACTGAAGCAGGGATAAGGCACGCATATTAATGGAGAGTGTGTGAAGTTAGCAATGACTTTTTTCAGTACTTCTTTTGTTAGGCCTTCTGTGACAGGGTGTACTGGCCCCACACTGGAGCGGAAGGGGTTAAAGCAGCGCTCTTAGCAGCAGAAGCCATTCCCCCTCCTCAACCCTGCTGGGCATGTTCCAACTGTTGCTGCAGTATAAAAAGGAGCAGCCTAGCTCAGTCTGGGCTGGCTACTGAGGATGAAGGATGCATCTTGCCACTTCCAGCTGATAAGCAGCCAGGATTCCAGACAGTGGGAGCAGAAGATGCTGAGGCCCAGGTACTTGCAGATGCCCTATGGAGATTGCAGTTGCCACCTGAGGAGCCCAGAGACTCTGAAGACACTGTGACTTCAACTGCAGGAGTCATGGTAGAAAGTAGCCCAGGGAGGGACTAGCCAGTGTCCTGGCAGCAGTGGGTGTGTTGTGGGTAGATTCCTCACTGACTGTCCTGGGGAGCCCCATTGACTCTGGCCATTAGGCTATGCTTCCCTGTAGTCCAGGGGAGCCCCATTGGCTTTAACTGCAGGCCTGCCACACCTTTCATGGGGTGTACTGGCCCTGTGACCCAAGTTCCCTCTAAGCTGTGCAGCCTTGCAGCAGACTATAAAGGGCTGTGCAGCCTGTTAGGGGGTGGGTGGGAACTGGGGAGGGGAGAAAGTTGGGGCACGCAGGGCTTCTGTGGGCCTCTCCCCCTTTTCTGGAGCTCTGTGCTGCCAGCAGGGAGAGGGCTGGGGGGAGTCCTCTGGCCCCAGCCCTGGGGCAGCCTGCCTGCACTGCAAACTTCTCATCCCTGGCTCCACCCCAGAGCCTGCACCCCCAGCCAGAGGCTGGCCCCTCACCCCCCCCCCCCGCACCCCAACCTTCTGCTCCAGCCCTGAGCCCCTTCCTACACCCTGAGCCACTCATCCCTGGCCCCACCTTGCAGCCTTCACCCCTACACCACAACCCTCTGCCCCAGCCCTGAGCCCCCTCCCACATGCTGAACCCCTCAGTCCCACCCCATTAATTTTGTTATGTGCACCAATATGGAGCTGATTTGTCACACATCCGTTCCATATTGGTGCACATAGCAAGATTCATTCTGCACATGAGTGGGCGGAAAACTAGAGGGAACACTGCCTGCAACATCTTCTTTGAATCCCTGTTTTAAAAATTCCTGCCTCAAACCTACTTGCTTCTCCAGCTATTGCCCCATTTGCTTCCTCTTCTTTGCCCCCAGGCTCTTTGTTTGCCATCTACTCCTACTTCAGCTTTTTCTCCTCAGACTCCTTCAGTATTGTTCTGCTCTCCATGTTCTACTCAATCTATACTTACCAAGGCAACCAATAATTTTGTAGTGCCTAAGAACCTATTCTCATTGTTGATCTGATACTTTTTCAAGCACACATCGTTCAAGAATTTAAAAAGTGATTTTAGCTGCCTGACTTGAGACACTTTTGAAAAGGCCTGATTTTTCAGAAATTGCTGTGCACCCATCCTCTGAAAATCTGACCCCTTCAAAGTTCTTCAAGATGAGCAAAACCCAAAACCGGAGGCACCTAAAAATCACCAATCACTCTGGTAAATCTTATCCTTGGACTCCTGGGTCTAGTCTCCTTCCTAGTTTATCCCATGATCACCTAGTTCTCTTCTTATCTTTCCATTTTTGCCCCACTTGTGATCTTCTCCCCTTCTTGTTGGCTTCTCTCAGGGTTCTCGCCCTTGTCTCCTCCTTCTGCACATTATCCCTAGGGAACATAGTCTTCTTTCATAGCTCTAACTACATAGCTCTATAGTGATGACTCTCAGAATCTCCTTTCTGTTGCCAACACTGTAAAAATTATGCCCAAAAAAGGGCAGTTGGTCATGGGCGGCGAGTACCATAGGCTGGGGGAGGCTGTGCCTCCCCCAAGCAGCCAGGCGTAGCTCTGCTCATGCTCCATGCCCAGGTCCCCCTCCTGCTTCCTGCTCTGCATGCGGCTCCAGTCCCTCTGTGCGGTAGCCCCAGCTTGGGTTGGGCTGCACTACCTGCCCTCCTGGTGCTTTGGGGCTGGGGGGGAGGGAGCTAGGCAGGGGCTGGTGGCTGCAGGATGGTGGAGGGGCTCTGGTGGGGGTGGGGGGGTGGAAGGGGTGGGGCATCAGGGACGGGATTGAGGGTTAGCCTCTCCCAGCTGGTGGTTCACGTGCCACCCATGGAGTTGGTGTTTGTGCTGTAGTGCTGCAGACAGTGCACTAACCCCTTTTACTCTTTCCACCTCCTCCCTCAGGCACTACTCTGGTGTCTGAGGGCATAGAAGGACTGAGGTGGGAGGAGGAGGGAAGAGCCTTCAGCCAGCCTGCTCTACACAGTACCATCTAGTAGGAGGAACAGTTTAAAAATGCCTCCATGAGGCTGGTCAAAATGGTTTGACTTTAGAAATTAGTATGAAAATTTTCAATTAACTTTTTGGGGGGGAGGGAACTGGAAAAACATTGTAATTTTTTTTAATCAATGCAACTTCTCAGACAGTTACGCGTAGGCTAGGATGCATAGCCATTGGGATTGGATTAAAAAGGAGGACAATCCTGACCAAAAAAAATAGCAGCACTGGCTGTCTCTTGCTGTCTCTCTCTGTCTGAATATCCCACCACGCACTCTGACTCAACACAGCTAAAATAAAATGCCTTACATTTCTTCATAAACCTTCCCTTCTCTTTCTCTGTTAACTCCAATATTCTCCCCAACACAAAGCTCAAACTTGGTGTCATACTGGATTCCTCTTTTTTTCTTTTTCTTCCTATATCCAGGTATTGCTAACTCTTGTTGTTTGGTCCCTATAACAGCTTGAACTTCCATCTTTTCTTTTCTTCTTTATTTCAACCACTAGTATTCTGGTCCATGCCCAGTCATCCCTTCCCACAAAACACATGGGAAACAAATCAGCTCAAAAAAATCTGTTCTCAGAGAGGAATCTACCTTACTAAAACTAAATCCTCTTCTTACATTTGAGGGTATCCTTCCATAGAAACAGATAAGATCAATAATCAGGCTAGCCCAGTATCCTGCCTCTGATACTCATAATACTTGAGAAGAAGCTGTAAAACCCTGCAATGGGCAACTCTAAAATAACCACCTGTGGCGGGAAGTTTCTTCATAACCTCAGGCAGCAATTGGTTGACTTATGCCCTGAAGCATGAAGACCGAGACCCCTAATAAGTGTTTTTCTTTGCTAGTATATCTGAGGATAGTCTTATTATCCATATAAATAGCTCATTGAAAGTTTAATCCATCTAAGTTCTTGTTCCTAATGATCTTGTGGCAAGTGAGTTCCACAGGTTAATTAACAGCAGTGTAAAAAAGATATTTTCTTTGATCAGTTTTAAATCAGTTGGATTTCCCCCATCATGATCTGCTGTTGTGTTCTTGATCTTTTTTTAGATTGTAAACGCCAAGGAGAAGGGACCTTGTCTTTCCATTGACTTGCAGATTGCCATGGTCATCTATGGTAACATATGAGGCACTGTATGTGCTTGTACTGCTCTATCAATACTAGACTTCTAGCTCCAGTCATCTCTTCACCTTTCACAGGTATTGATGAGATATCTTTGCATATTCTTATCAGGCTTTTGTTCCAATTAAGCTTGATAACGAGGGGTATAAGAGCATTTACATTTGATGCACATTCAAGGACTTCAGATAGCAATTATACTTGAGCTGAAAATCTGAGCACCAGGACCTTTTGAAGATTAATTTCTCCACCCTTTCTTCACAAATTATGTATACAGCTCTTTCCACATTAGAATATGAACACCGAGGAACAAGGCCACATTCAAACCCTGAGGACTATTTCATATCATTCATGTTATTAAAAAGATAAGAGGCCTACTCCTGCTCCTGCAAAAGGGTCTGGGTGTTCATCTATTTGCATGTGTGTGTAAATTCACTCATAAGTAGTCCCATAAAATTATGGTATTCACATGACTGGGTCCAGAGGCACTAGCCAAAAGCCCCTCCCCTTTGATTCCAATGGGTGCAAGATTAGGATTCAAAGCTCTTTGCTGGATATGTAGAAATTCTACATAAAGCCAGAATTATAACTTGCCCTTACAATAACATGCAGAGGCTTAAGAGACCACAAGAGGGGGACGGCACGGAGGGGGGCACAGTTAACTCTCCAGGGCCACTACTCCCCCATCTGTGCAGGTGGTTGGTGAATGGGTGGGCAGAATTGAGGAATCGGTGGAGCCATGGCTTCACCATCTGAACACAGCAGCTAGCAGAGGTGAACTGCTGCAGAGGAGTAAGTAACTTGCTACACTAGAAGCAGATTATTTCCTCAGTGGAACAGGGAGGAAGAGGAGGCACAGCTCATTCCTTAGCCTGCTCCTGAGGCACTAGCCATCACCCTTGAACTCCAGGCAGATTGTGTGGCCCAGCCCTGACACTGAAAGAAAATAAATGTGGAGACAAGAACACGAATATTTAGGGGAAATCCAAGTTTTATCTTCAATGCGGAGCAAAATTTTCTCTAGAATTACAAGTGATTTCCAATGATCTCATCCATTTGGGGGGGGGGGAAATGTGCTTATTCACAATAACTCAGTAAGCTCTATACAATGATAAAGGCAAAAAGCTAATTATCATGAAACTAAAAATATATTTCCATAAATAAAGCTATGTAGGGCAACGTGAGGCATAGTTCTTCACTCAGTAACCTTAATGAGAGTTATCAAGGGGAGAAGAGACACCTTAGAATTTTTATAGATTGCTTTTTTTATTGACAGGAAAAAACCTCTCCTTACCACACAGAGTGCATATATCAAAAAGAGAGCCAATTTTTGGGGGGGAGAGGGGGGTTAGTTTGCTTGTTGGTCAAATGCAGATCTCTACAATTATTAGCCTGAAGGATCCTGGTACAGAATAAGTAAATATATATAAAATATTAGCAGGACACTGCAATGCAAAAAGGATGTTAAACTGTTCAAGCAAGGGGATGACATAACTAATACTGACATAATTTCCAGGCAGCAAAGCAAAACTAGGTCAATGTGGCTTGACCTATCTAACATAATAAGCCTTTTTTCCAGATTTTTACAATGTAGGCTGTGTCTGCAGGCATTAATGTCCTCTGTTATCAATGTATAGTGTTGTCACTCTGCTTTAATGTCTTATCACCATGTTGTGTTAATTAGACCAAAACAATATAGTGCACTTTTGAACTGTTTAACTCCCAGTTAGGAATCCTTACCTAGCTGCACTCTTCTTTATCCAAGCAGAAAAGAGCCGCCATTCACTCTTTACAGCCGCTGGTTTCAAGGGGCGTTGTTAAAGCCGGTAGCTGCATCAAATGATATTAACCTCTACCAGTTGCTCCATTCAGTGCACTGCATTGATTCTGACCCGGCTCTATCACGCCAGAGCGCAGGTGCAGGTCTGTGCATGGAAGTGACTGGGGCACATATATGCAACTTGATTTCCTGCCACCCTTTGCCATTTTGTTTTCTTGTCCCCTATTCTTTACCCAGGTAGTATGCTGAAAGTTACAAGAATCCTGCTGTCTCCACATTTCCCTTCCAGAGTAGCTCTGCCTTTCTGTTCTCTTGACACCATGTCTGTTTTGCAGTGCATATTTCATTTTTCAGGGGACATGGGGAACTTGCTGGTTTAACTGCAATTTTTCAGAAAGTTACATCTTACACTTCTGCCTTTACTTGCTATATTGCAGCATAGCACATTAGTCTCAACCACAATACAAGTCTGATCCTTGTTATTGAAGTCAACGTTCGCAGTTTTACTGGAGAAAGTTTGGAACAGAGTGCGACAGTTCTCTGGGTTCCCAGGACTAAGTGTCACCTTGTTATCCCCTCCCTGTAGCAACAGGTAACCTCACTGGACTCAGCGAGGTGTTGGCTCCCTACCCCCATGCTACTCACGCACTCTTCTCTGGGCCCTGCCAGTAGGGTTGCCAATTTTGGTTGGATGTATTCCTGGAGGTTTCATCACATGACAATCTTTAATTCAAGATTAATCTTCAATTCCTGGAGACTCCAGGACAATCCGGGAGGGTTGGCAACTCTACATGCCAGCCCTATCTTTGCCATGCAGGTTAACAATAGGTGCACCTGAGTCCCTTTGAATCATTCCCCTGTGATCTCCAGCCCTTGACACTAGCTAATCTCAGAAATTCCAGATCCTCTGCCCACAAAGGAGCAGTGTAGCCCAGTTTTACCTTAAATCACAGTTCCTATATAACACTGCACTTGTGAGCACTTATAATAAAACAAGAGTAGGTTTATTTTTAAAGAGTGGAGATTTAACTAGAAACAAGAGATAATGGTGGAAATGAATGTTTACAATACAAAACAATCATAAAACACAAACCTGGGTCTACACATCAATAACTTTCCTAAAGTAGGTTCGCCCCCCCACAGGTCAGTCTGTTGCAGAGCTGGCTGGCTTCACAGAAACCAGGACCCAATTCTTCATGAGAACATCCCCACTTCCCAAGAGAGCCCATCCGCATCCTTTCACTGAGGTGGCTTCTCCCCACTCTAATATATGGAATTGGCCTTTTGCCAATAGTCACAGACATGGCAATCCCCTGTCTGTTGTAATGCCCATTTTTTTACCTCCAAGTGATTTTGATTGTTTGCTGTTGTCTTTGTTGGTTTCCATTGATAGTCTTGGGATGGGGCAAGGCTAGAACACTGAGCCTTGCTTTACATCACTGGCTAACCAAAGAGGGGTGACAGTGTCCTCCTGCTTGAATGGGCCATCATAAAGACATACTATCCCCTCATGACTAACTCTTACTCCAAGTCCATAAAGCATATTCCTTAAATATTACTCACTTATATCACAATGATTATGAATCTTGACCATTTATAAGCTTTCTGTAAGTACCTTTACATGTTACTCTTTATGGATAAATAGCCTGCAAGATGTTTGGTATAATAAGTGTTAGGTCTGAGGTGAGTTGTTTGCAAAAGACCAGGGATCCTTGGCCAACAGGAAATTCCCAAACTGAATCAGATGAGGGCCATTTAGTCCACCATCCTGTCTCTGACAGTGGCCAGCACCAGATGCTTCAGAGGAAGGTATAAGAACTTTGCAACACGCAGATGTAGAATAATCTGCCCTTCACTCTAGGTCTCCTCCTGGTCTCTAATAGAAACTGGCTTATGACCTGAAGCATGAGTTATAATTATTCCAAAGTTTTTGGATAACTCTGGATATTCTTGATATCTAGAGCTGGTTGATAATTTAGCTGAGAATTTTCATTTTTCTATTGGGAAATCAAATTGAAATGTTTCATTTCTGGTCAGGTCAGCATGAATTGGAATATTTTATGTTTTGAGCTGAAACATTTCACTTCAGAATAGTTCAGCAAAACATTAAACTGAATTTCCCATCAGAGCATTGCTTTGAGGGTTTGCAGTTCAGACCCCATTCTCTATGGGCCAGGCTCCCGTGAGGACTATAATGCAATGTGGATTTCCGTCTGACTAAACTACTTAGTGCATCATGAGTCATATGACTGTGGGTACATTATGGGGGATGTAGTCCAGCCATGGAGACTAGCCTCTATGGGAGAAAGGGAACATCAGGTGCCTGAATTACAACTCCCATGAGGTAATGTGCTACTAGGGGAAAATACAGTTTAGTATTTAACAGGCTCAGAATGAAACATTTTAAGACAGTGCAATACACTGAAATGAAACATTTCATTTCAAGAATGTCAAAATGTTTTGTTTTTTTATTGAAAAGGTAAATTCTGAATCTCCTTTTTTCTGGATTTATGTCCTGCAAAAAATTTGGCGAAGAAGGGAGACAGACAGACAGGCAATTAGGTTCATTTTCTAAACTTTCCTTGCTCTCCTAATTAGCGGAACTTAGCATTCTCCCCGAAAACATTGGGCCTGATCCTTATGTGATGTAAATCAGCAAAGCTCCATTGACTTTGATAGAAACTGCCAAATTTATATCAGTGGAGGATCTGAACCATTTTATTTAAACATCAAGTGATTCTGCTCATTACTTTACTAGCTTCACAGTATTATGGCTCAATCTAGCAAATGTTTTAAGCACATCAATAGCTTTATTCACATGAGTAGTCTGAAAGAAACTAATCAAAACTAGGGCTGTCAAGCAATTTAAAAAAATTGTGATTAATTGCACAATTAATTGCGCTGTTATCCAAAAATGTAATAGATACCATTTATTTTTTTGTTTTCTACATTTTCAAATATATTTCAATTACAACACAGAATACAAAGTGTACAGTGCTCACTTTATATTTATTACAAATATTTGCACTGTAAAACAAGATAGTATTTTTCAATTCACCTAATACAAGTACAATAGTGCAAACTCTTTATCATGAAAGTTGAACTTACAAAAGTAGAATTATGTACAAAATAACTGCATTCAAAAACAAAACAATGTAAAACTTTAGAGCCTACAAGTCCACTCAGACCTACTTCTTGTTCAGCCAATTGCTCAGACAAACAAGTTTGTTTACATTTGCAGGAGATAATGCTGCCGGCTTCTTGTTTACAATGTCACCACCTGAAAGTGAGAACAGGTGTTCTCATGGCACTGTTGTAGCCAGCGTCGCAAGATAGTTACGTGCCAGATGCACTAAAGATTCATATATCCCTTCATGCTTCAACCACCGTGCTTCCAAAGGACATGCGTCCATGATGATGCGTTCTGCTCGATAACGATCCAAAGCAGAGCAGAACGATGCATAATGTTTAGCATATCTGGCACGTAAATACCTTGCAACACCAGCTACAAACATGCCATGTGAATGCCTGTTCTTACTTTCAGGTGACATTGTAAACAAGAAGCAGGCAGCAGTATTTCCTATAAATGTAAACAAACTTGTTTGTCTTAGTGATTGGCTGAACAAGAAGTAGGCCTGAGTGGACTTGTAGGCTCTAAAGTTTTATATTGTTTTTGAGTGCAGTTATGTAACAACAACAAAAAAATCTACATTTGTAAGTTGCATTTTCATGATAAAGAGAATGCACTACAGTACTTGTACGAGGTGAATTGAAAAACCTTTTCTTACCATTTTATTACAAATATTTGCACTATAAAAGTGAGCACTGTATACTTTGTATTGTGTGTTAATAGAAATATATTTGAAAATGTAGAAAAAAATCCAAAAATATTTAATACATTTCAATTGGTACTGTTTAACAATGTGATTAATTGCAATTAATTTTGAGTTAATCGCATGAGTTAACTGCAATTAATAGACAGCTCTACAGAAAACTCATGTGAGTAAAGTTACACAGGTGCTTAAGTGTATTCAGGAGCAGGCCATATTATATGGCACTTCTACTCCCCTCCCCCCAATACTTAAAATTCAACTTAATGAGGACAGTAAAAGTCAGTGCTTTTCACCTCTTTTCCTAATCTAATTACAAGATTTATACTGATTCCCCTAAGCAAAACTGTCATTAATGTACAATTAAAGCTGGGATTCTGTTCCCCTTACAAAAGACTAAAATGTATTGTAATATAACATTGCAGCTGACAACGTAAATGTCAATGTCAGAATATTTTCTGTTAAGGATATAACTAACTTCTCTACTGTAATTTTTTCATTGCATGATTATATTGTACTCTGCTCACCATGTCAGCCCATACCAAGAGGCAGAGGGTGTGGGTTTGAGGAAGACTTGGTATGGAACTGGAACAACACATGTAAGTTTTAGTACCAAAAACCCAAAGAGAAGTGGCCCCAAATACAACGTTCAAAGGGCACTCGTCAGATTTTGCATGTGTCAGAATCATTTCCACACACACATCAACTGTACAATTAATTAAATGCATCACTGAATCTCACTAATAAAATGGGACAGGATCAGACACTGTGCTACTGAAGTAAATGACAGTTTTACCTTTGACTTCAGTGAACCAGGATCAAAACACACACAGAGAATTTTGACTCAGAGTTGGGGAGTTAAAGGGTCAATAGTCAAGGTGTGATGGACTATCAAGTACCAACTCCTTTCAGCAGTAATAAAAATGTATTATTGTGGCAAAATATTGTCACTACAGTCCATTTTGTTGCAATGGGTTTGGTATCAATTTTTATTGTATCTTCTCAGTCACTGTCCCAGGAGTAGAGCCTTAGCTTTCTCTTAATCTTTTTAGTATTTTTCAAAGTGTGTTTAGACCTAGACATGTTACAAGAAAAATCTAATCATATTGCAGGGCCAAATAAAAACACCTTAAAGTGTTATATTCCAGCTTTTTTGAATTGCACATCTTTCCACCCATATCACCATAAGATGGTATAATAAATATCTACGAAGCTGCAGGAAACAGGGAAGTATCACTTTGAAATATTAAGAGCTATTTTTATTATAAACATCAGATCAAACTGAACTTCATCAAACCGTTTTGGTGCCTTTTAAGTTCCATACAGGGTAGATTTCATATTACAGGCTTGAGATCTCAAGTGATGTACAATAACTCTTTACAACCTGCAGAAACAGTATAAGCACTAAATAGCACAAATGTGCAGAAAAACTGTGCAGCAAAAGGTGGACTAGTGTATGGGAAACCTTAAAAGGTTTGGAAGTTCAGTTCAAATAAGCCCTGAAAGTTCTGAAGCTTATTCAAACCTTTATCCACACTTGTGTGTATCCCTTTTCTTTCTCTCTTACTAGTGTAAGAGGGGGACCAGGCCTGCTATTGTGGGGAACTTTCCTGGCTTATACACTACCCCGATGAAGTGGGCTAGCGAAAGAATCTGAGTCCTCGCTCACCCTTTCTTTACCTAGAGGCCTGCCTGACCTCGAGGGCTCCCTTCCACTCTCCTGTGTGGCAGAATCCTCAGAACCCCAACAAGGCTGGGCCCAGGATTCCTGGGGGCCTTGACCCCCAATCTTGCTATGGTCACTTAGGGCAGGGGCTAGGGTGTCCCCACTCCAGCGTGCTCTCTCTGCACTGGACGTTTCCCTGACCCACTGATCATTACATACAGTTCAAAGCAAATACAATTTATTAAACAGCAATCCATTTTAAAAAATAAGGAAAAAATGCAAAAGGAAAACACACAACCCTGCTCTGTGGCATGGGGACATCACAAACAGCAGTCTCTAGAATGTAAGAGAAGTCCACAGTCTGTTTCTCACAAGTCCCAGGCCTCCTTCTCAGGCCCTGGCTGTGCTGCAGGCTGGGCATTTGTTCTGGTGGTGGCCACATGCTCTCAGTGGCAGGACTCTTCTTCCCAGTGTCAGCCACCCATTGGGGTTATGATCCCCTGCCCCCAAGTCTGGCCTATAAGACCTCTTGGCTGGGGGCATCTCCCTGTGATGGGCCCACTACCCAGGGTCCCCCTTGCTCTCCCCAGCTGCTCACTGCACCCAGCTCCTAACTGCTCCAGCCCCAGCTCCAATTCCACTCTGCCTCAGCACTGATGCTGCTCTTGTTCCAGCCCCCTGGGCTGCTTTTTCTGGCCCCTCTGGCTCTTGTTGCTGCAGATCTCCTCCCAGCACAGGTCTGCTCTCTGAGCTGCTTCTGTGCCTCTGCTCCCAGCACTGACTTGCTCCCTGGGCTGCTTCTCTGGCTGGCACGGTCCCGCTCCCCAGATCGGCCCCAATCATAGAATATCAGGGTTGGAAGGGACCTCAGGAGGTCATCTAGTCCAACCCCCTGCTCAAAGCAGGACCAATCCCCAGACAGATTTTTGCCCCAGATCCCTAAATGCCCCCCTCAGGGATTGAACTCTCAACCCTGGGTTTAGCAGGCCAATGCTCAAACCACTGAACTATCCCTCCCCCCTCAATCTGTGACCCAGGCAGCTCCAGCTCACATGGAGGATGGGACCACCCTGGCCTCCTGACTCCCTCATTAGCCTGCCCATGCCCTGCCAATCAGGCTGACCTAGAGTATTGGCCTCTCCCCATTGCCCCTGGGGATTGTGAGTCTCAGGGTCCTGATTTCCCATTGACCCTTCCCCTTACTTTTAGTACTGGGAACTAGCCAACCGAACCCCCCCCCACCCACCCACCCACCCACCCACCAAGTTTTAGTAAGGGGACAAAAGTCCCCTTACATTCATCTCCGCCTCCCCGCCCCTATTTCCTCCCACCCCATCGGATTCTTCTCCCTGACTCCATCTTTCTACTCTGCTGAGCTCCAACAAGTCCCCTGAGCATTTACTAATTCCTCAGTCGCAAAGAGTATCCCTGACCCACCCTCCAGCAGACCCCTTACCTTTGGTGCTATTCTGTTGATGGACTCTAAGGTCTGGCACTATTTTTACTGAGCTCAAAGGCTTCCCCAGGTTAGAAGGGGTCCAGAATGCATTGCCCCCACCTTTGATCCCACAGAAGCCCTGGAATTTGTTAGATTGGAAGTCAGCAGCCAGCCCAGCAAAGAATGCCAGACATTCTGAGAACCTGAGATATATTTCATCAAAGGTAGAAGCCTGTTAGAGATTAGTGAGAGAGATACACATCTAAATAATTTAGAACCTAATAAAAGGTTTAGGTTTGGTTCTGTTCAAGATGGGGGAGAAGGCTCCGATTTTATTTATTCCAAGGTGGTTATGCACATCCATTGTATATATATTATTTAATAATATGCTATTTATAAACTAATGATATCATTAAGTAATTCAGTATAAAGTTAATAAGGAAGTGGCTATGTCTGCTCTGAAATGTTTACTCTTAACTCTGGTTTAAATTCTATCATGTAAAGTTTTTGTGAACTTCAAGTCTGACCTCTACAGGTAGGTAACTGAAATGTGATCAAAAGATACTGTACCTAAGTTGTACAAAGATTTTATTAGACACTGCATAAGGCCAGTCTTCCAGCCTTAATACACAAACCACCGACGAGGTTTAAATATGTAAGGTTTTATTTTTAAAAACACTAATATGTGCATTTGGTTCAAACAAATTCAGTTTTACGAAAGGCATATACTGAACAATAATCAAAAAGCACCATTTTATACTCGGATTTATTTCTGTTTCCCCTCTCCACCACCACCCGCAAACATGGCATGATCTTTCATAGCTATAGAAGAATATGTTATTTTCCAATTGATAACATAAATTTGAGTTTTTCAAAACTTACGTTTTTAAAAGTCCTGTTCGGTGCCACCTTTTTCTAATCATAACCAACTATTCTAACAAACTATCCTTTGTCCAGTGATTGAGTCCCCTCTGTTCCCACAAACCTACAGCACGTTGCCATAGTTACTCTGCATGTCTATTTACCACACAAGTGATCAAAGAAAGCAGACAACACACACACACACACACACACACACACACAAACCTTGCCAGACTTCCTACCGGGTAATGTCCAGCCACTAATTAACTGATACACTCTCAGCCCACAGATTCCATATACTTGTTTTCTTTATTATATATGGCACACAAAAACAGAAGTCTAGAATGAGAATTTATCGCTGAGAAAAATAAATAAAAAAAAAGACAGCATGGAACTCTAAGCAGCACTTCCTAAAGCAAGTCTTATGATTACAATATTTCAGGACAAGGATATAGATTTCTTAGCAAGGAATAAATTAAGAATTAAAAAGGTGCACTAAAGAAAGTAGGAAATAGAAACCACATGCTAAAAAGCTAAACATCTGTACGGAAGAGGGATGATTTTATGTTTTACATGTGTTATCGACTAAAATTCTATTCAGCATGTATGCACTCTATGAATCATATACTATAAAAGCTATATGACTACAGCTATGATAAATAAGAACTGAAATGGCCTCTGTGCCTTACAGATTTTATCTTCACTTTTAATTAGGTTCATAATGATCCATTAGCAAATTGCATGTCTTATAGGACCCTTTTATAGGACTGTGGGCCCAGTCCTGCCCTGATCAAAGTCAATAGGAATAGTGCCATTGACTTGAGTGGAAAATAAAGCCCTAAATCTGCCTTCACAGAATTCCTATGTGCTACATTATGGTGTTAGTATGTTTGAGGATATTATTTGTTGTGAGCAAAAATAGTTTGAAAATGGGTTTGAATATTAAAAATTAATTGATTACCTAGTTTCTATTAAATCCATTTGGGGAACCTAAAACAGATACCACACTGCCCTCTCCAGTTTTAAAGTAAATACCAAGAATACAGACAAGCAAACTGCACCCAGCCACAGTGGCCTCAATAAATCTTGGACCGCTGACACATTTGTGTTCTTATCTAAACTTCTGATCTTTGAGAGTTCTTACTCTTTTGATCTCTTTTCCCAAGTAGTGAGCTGGTCAGAGTTTTAGTAGATGGAAATTTCAGTATCCATAGTGAAGCTGAAGTTTTGTTTCCTGGTACAGTATATATTTGGCTGGCATGTTAGACCCTCTTAAGAAACTACACAGTTCCACTTCCTAGGGACATATTTTTGACTAGAAGCCTGAAATTTCCCAGCTTCAGAATTACCAAGGTGCTTTCAAAGATGTGATGTACAAAGCTGTTGTATGGAAACTTCACAATTTCATTATAGAGGTTTCAGTCGAGTTATTATTTATATCAGACAGAACAGAGACAGTCACAGCCCTTGCTGAGGTTTTAAATTACCTCCTAATAAAAGGCTACTTCTTTTTACCTGTCTCATTTATGAATCTCAGCACAGCATTCCGTACAACCAACCAATGATGTCCCGCTAGGGACTGTTGGCCTGGCACGATTGTAAAACAGGTTGAATCCTATCAGCCCAACAGGCAGCATATTACATTTCTATGAGTAATTTCTGCTCTTCAGCTAGGGTAGTTAGCTGCATTGCACTATTTTGAACCTATGCACTATTGTTCAGCATCTGTATGCTGCCTGTGGGCCAGATCATTCATCAGCACAGTGTATTTCATTTCAATGCGATGACACACAGATTTGTTTGATAGTTAACCCTGCAAATCCAAACTATACTATGATTATGACAACAAATTGGCTGGCAGATAGAAAAGGCACATTTTTTCCTGAGTACTCATTCTCTTCAGAAATTTTCAAATAAAATCAGAAGTGATTCCTAACCATCTCATGCCTCCAATTTCATGGCACTTCAGTTCCTGAATATTTTGCTTTCTTATTTTGTACTGTCCTTTGGTCATCACATTTGGAGGCTTATCAAGATCTCCAATCACCATTTTAAAGATGCAAAGAGGCTGTTTGATCTCTGTCAACATATGCATGATTAGTCCCTTCAACTCTAGACTATTAGGTCACTGGCTTTGGTTCAGCAAGAACTAGTAGTAAACTAGAGAAAACAGATTTTTCTCTGCCAAACTGAAATATTTCACACACAAACACCTCTGAAATCCAGTGGCAACTTCAGAATTGTGCATGTGGTATAAGTAAGGTCAACCAAGTTGGGAAAGCTTACACAAAAATGTGTGTCTAAACCCACAGGGGCAGATCTTCACCTGCTGTGAAGCTCCATTATGAAGCTATGACAATTTATACCAGGCAAAGGTCTGCCCTATTGGATCTGCTTCCTCTCTCATATACAGAGGGAAAAACCAGGAGTAACTCCATTAAAATTAATGGGGCTGCAGCAATGTAAAGCTACTGTGAGGGGAGAATCAGGCCCATATTCTCAACTTCATGGATGCAACTTCCCAGGAGATACTGCTGCCACAGAGGAAGTGGAAAGAGGAGGACTTCTGTTGGATGGAGGTGGGTATTATATAACGAGTCAAAAATATTCTAATGCTAAATCTGTCCCTCCTCTTTTCTTTTTATTGGGGAGTCCCTGAAGAACTTTTTTTTTTATTTTTTTTTATTTTGCTTTTTATTTTCTCACTAACTCCCACTCCCCTTTTTCCTCTTCTCCTCTCCTGGTTTCCTCTTCTTATTTATTCACACACACAAATACACACTTTACAACCATCTGCTTCAAATAGAAGCATCCCAGATAGGCAGCATTCATCTGTTTGTAGCAATGTTTGTTTTGTATTCTTATGCTCTAACATATCCCAACTTTCTTCTGATCCTCTTTGACACCTCCCTTTACTAAGGTTCTTTTTTGTGGTGACAATGCATTCTGCTGATCACATAGATAAAGGACTAATTGAACCCAAGCAATGCAGTATGTAAACTTTAGTTTCCATTTGCACTCCACTGTGACAAGAATTCCCCTCCTCCCCCCAACGATCTTTAAAAAGGTAAAAAGCAGGTTTTTGCCCACTCGCAAAAACTGCTTTTCCTCCACATATGGCAAAATGGTCTAAAATACATGAGTGCTTCCATCTTGTTTTCAAAAAGTGGTTGAAAAAAAAATGCTCTATTTCCACTGCAGGTGCAAACTCTACTCCTGCTTCTACCCTCCTTTCCCCTCTACCTCCTCCCCCGCCATGCCCCAAGTCCTACTGATTTCAGAAAGCTGCCTGAATAGACTAGGACTCTCACAAAGAAACAAGAACATTTTTCTCACAGCCTGACTTTCATACAGTGGCTATTCGTAAAACAAAGTATTGATTTTAAGATGTTGATTTGCCAGGGTCTTTAATTCAGAGCCGAGCTCTGCTTTGAGGCTGAGATTTACATCTGCCAGTGCTCGGTACTCTCTGTGTTCTAACTGCATATTTTAATTGCAAAACTATAAACAGTGTAGTATCAAATTGTTATCCCATTGTGACCTTCAACTTTGCTTATTCTCAAACAGCTGCTTTTGTCCATTCATGTGGATAGCAAGCTTTTAAAAAAGTAAGCGTATTTGAAAAATCATTGGTTTTCTAGGCTCTTTAATGCAATGTTACAGTACTACTTTTGAAAACGGCTTGAGACTATTAAATTTTTCAGTTGCTTTAAAATATAAGTATTGGCAATTTGTGTGTGAGTTGCTGTGTGAGTTGCTGTGCATGTTTAATAAATCACTCCCACACACCTCTACAGTTTAAACAACACATTCTTATTCTACATGTCACAAACAAGGTTGTGAGAAAGTCTACACAATATATTTAACCCAGGACAAATTGGAATTGATTTACATATCCTACAAACAGCTTTCATGCCATTTACAAAATTGAAACAAACAATGAATTGCATGACATCACTTACTAGCAATAAGATCAAACTGAAAGATCAGACTGGTTAATTCGTATTTATTTATAAAGGATCTTCAGGCTAAAAATCTAAAGGTTTCTGCAAATGCTATCTAGTCCAACAAAGCAAATATTTACAGACCAACCCAACTTTTCCCCCCTTTGCTCCCTCCTTTATAGATCTCTAAATGCTTTGCAGCATGCTCCTTACCTGCCTCATGTTTAGAATTCCATTATCCATCCAGCAGGAAACAATCTGAATTCAAATTTACAGTGTAATTTCAAAGTAAAAACAAAAATCCATCAGCAGTTTCCATATAAACAAGCTGCTAAGTTTCTCTCTCTCATTTTCCTTTATTTTTTGCGGTGGGGACTCTTCCTAAGACAATGTCAAGTTTTGCAACCTTTCCTCTAGCCTATTAAAAGTCAGGCATAGGGAGGCAACTGTCTGCCTTGCTCTTATTTCAAATCACGGCTCAGATATGTAGTAGTTGGCTGAATTAGGCCATGAAATAGCCTCACCAATCAGCGGAAAGGGGAGGGAGGTATAACACAGAGAGACTGCCTACATGAGGATTAGGAAAGCTTTCAAGGATTTAAAAGACTGAAAGCAGCTGGAAACAGTGTCTAAGGCTACAAAGAGGGAAGTCAATTTGTGGTATAAGAGATTATTTCCATTCTTATCTTACTGCTCTGGGTCTGCTCAAAGTTTAACAGGCTCCTGAGATTAAAAAAAACCCACACACTTGAAATGTAAATAGCTAGTAAAAACTACCCAAATATTGGAGAGATGCCCAAATACTTAACCAAAAAACTGTAAGGTGTAGTAACACCCATTCTATTTAGAACCACATATGTCACTAGCAATTTAAGAAACATTTGTTTTTGAAGTCCTACCAGATTACAATATATAAAACATAAGAAGTAAAGAGGGAAAAACATGCTATATCTAATTTACATATATACCAAATATATATGTGCCCTGAGGAACAGAAACATATGAACATGTGCAAACAAAGCTATAGAAATTACAAAACGTTCTGTGATAAATCCTCATTTGTCTCACTAGTAAATGTATAACCCTCTCCATAACATTTTACTTTAATTTTTCTCTTTAGGAAGGGTGATTCCTGCCTTCCCTGGGGGGGGATCATTCTTGCATACAGGTTCCAAACCTAAGGTAGTATTGTACCCTACTTTGAATTTCAAGAAAATATCCAGATTATAAAATACAACTGGTGGAGCTTTTTTGCTTTGTCCAATAGGACCTGTTTTTAGTTGCACAGCACGCATAATCTGTCCCTTAGTGGCTTTCTTTTAAAATGGAGCTGTGTGTAACATGTGGCTGCTGCTTGACTTGCACCATTTTTAAGCCAAGAAAAGGGGCAGATCTACAGAATTATACACTCAGACCACCTCCTCAAGTCTCTAACCCTCTCACCTCCCCCCCTTGCCTCTCCCTCCCCCCCTCTTTCCCAGCCTCAAACTTAAGATCAGTTTAGAAGCTTGCTAGTTCCTCTGTTCCACTCTAAATGGAAATCTGTCTTTTGATCTCAAGGGACAATCAGGCAAATCTGATGTCTGAAGAAAAGCCCCATGGTCATGGATTTGCTATAGCAATGGCTGTTTCTATCAAGGCAAGAAGTAGTCACTACCCAGAAAATTCCTTTCAGCTCCAGGAATCTTTTGCACTGAGCTGCAGAATAAGGTGTCACAGTGATGTGTTGCCAATAGTTCAATAAAGGGGTTCTTAAAATGTGTTTTCTTTTGGCCTGTGATAAGCTCCGTGTACCAAGGCTGTATATTTTGTAGAAATGGGAGTGAAGGATTGGGGAATCTATTCCTTTGTTTTGCTATTTAAAAGCTTTTTCTCATATACACACAGCTGAGAAAGGAAGTAATACCATACTGGACCAGATGCTCTGCTGCAGTCAAAGAACACACTGCACAGCTCAGGGTGGAAGGAGGAGGGGAAAGGTGGCTTTAAGATACCTTTCCACTCTCTTGACCCTGGCCTGGCTGTACACAGGTATGGTCCTCACACTTCAGTTAAAGAGTTCAGGCTGCTCTCACTTTCAGCCCTAACGGGCCAACGTGGCTGTCGTGAATAAAGGCATAAGGAAAACCCCAATCATGATATCTACACTGGGCCAGAGGGGATGACTTAGTGATCCTGGGGCCAGCTACAGAGGCTTTAGGGACTCTTTCCACTGCCGGAGCAGCTCTAAGTGGCTGCAGGGTAGAGTGGTGCATTAAGTGCACTTTGAAATAAATGTTTATAGATTGTTCCTGAAAAATATCTACATCCCTAGCTTAGGGTTCAGATAATGTAATTTGAAATGTGTATATATATGGTATGTGAAGACCTTTTACTGTAGATAAACCTAGGAGAATCCTCCCTGGGAACATTTTTGGAAGATACCTGATACTTGGGCCCAGACTTTAAAAGGTATTTAGGCATTGCTGCACTCAGCATTGCAATGTCTAACTGATTATGGAGCGTAAGTATAATTTTCCAAAGGGATTTAGTCACGGAGGAGCCAAAACTCCCATTGACAGTCAATGGGATTTAGGCTCCTAAAGGCCTAGATTGTCTCATTTTCAAAAGTTATCTCCTAAATCAGGTAGGCATTGCAAGGCTGAACACCGCAACACCTAAATACTTTTAAAAACATGGACTTTGGTTTAATATGATGCATTCTAAAAGAAAAAAAAATGCTCTTCTGAAGTAATTTGAGCCCCAGAGATAAGTCTGCTGTGGCAAAGGTGATTTAGCAGTAGCCAGAGAGAGGCAAAATTTACCAAAGGCTGGGGAATCACCCTACACTCTCTTCAATTTGGAGTCAGAGTTTTAACAAGGGAGTCCTAAGAGCCGCCTCCAGCATTTCAGTGGGGCTCTCACATAACAACAGATGCAGTAGAAACTCCTATGTTGAAAGAATGAGGAAAGGTGAAGAAGGTTTCTAGAAATTTGCATCTGTTAAAATGCCACACACAGTGACTGGCAATCCATATATTTTCTCACAAGATATAGGTTTTATCTTCATGACTAGTCAGCGGATTATGGCATCAAAAATTGATATGGCCCTATTTGCTGAAAACCAATACCTGTATGGTGTTACTAAGGAATCATTCCAAAGAGATAAGGATGCATGTTGTGGGGAAACATTTTTACTCAGGTAATCTAAATATCTCACCTGGTCAGCATTTTATCACCTGTTCAATTAACTTTTCACATTCAAGGAGTGTGGTTTGTGATTAGTCCGTAACTGTCAATACACAGTGCAATCACCTGGGAGGGTGGATTTTGAAAACTTGGCTGTTCTGACATTCTGCACTCACATAAGGGGGCTGGAAAGCTTCCTATTCCAAGTCTCCCGCAAGACAGAAGATAAAGAGAGATGGACCTGACATAAAATCTTGGCTCTGGACACCCTGAAACTCTGGACAATGTTGAAAAGATCAGGATTTGGGTCCTGATTTCAATTTACCTTGCCGCTAGGCCCCTGACCCTAAGGATAAAACAATATGACTGAGAGGTTGAGGAAGTGTCATTACCATGTGGATCGGTGAAAGGGCAATGTCATTCCCTGCCCCTCCTGAAGGACTATTTTGCTTCCATCTCTGGAATAGAGGGGACAGACAGTAATTTTACCGGCTTCAGGGAAGAGAAAGAAGATTCCACTGCTGGAGGAAGAAACATTTAAAATCCAGCCCCTATTGCCTCTGCAAATGACATGAGGCTGTTGCAAGGAGGAGGAGAAGGCTCGATAGCTTGGTTCCTCCGGCATGGTAGAAGTGCTTTCTCATACCTTCTCACTAAGCAGCACAGGGGAAGAGGTGTCTCTCTGAATATGCAAGCTCGGCTGGGAGCCTGACATTTTTCCGAAGACGATTGTGAAGATGTCTCTTTGAAAGAAAAATGATTACAAGTGTACTAACCTACTCATGGGTTTACATTTTTAAAGCTGTCTTCACCAACAGTCAGGGCTGGAGAGTCACTTTTTAGTCTATAATCAGGTGGACTAGCATTGACAACATTCAATAGACCTCTCCCCAAAGTTATTATATACGTGGGACCAGAAACATCAGTCCCTAATAATGAAACATATTTGCACTGCATCTTGGTAAAAACAGGCTATGTATTATTTTTCATTGGGACAAATCCCATTTTTGGCAAACTCCAATTGATTTCAATAGGACTGGGGGGAAGGCCAATGAGAATTAGTGTATTGGACAAGTTTGAAGTTTTTATAACAAGACTTGTAAAGTTCTGAGGGGAGGGGAAATAGGTTGAAACGGTGTTGGTTTTTCACTTCATAAAAATTGTTCTAAGTCTCAGTCCTCAAAATGGCTTATCCAGTTAACTCTGCCCTAATTAACCTCATACTTTCCAAAACAAATTATCAGAGCAAAGACTTCCTGCATGAGAAATAGTTTGCACTTATAGTGGAAACACTGTCTTACATATTGAGTCACTAGCTAATCCATAATTATTGACGTCAGCTATGACATTAAGCTCTGGAAACAACGTACAGTCTATAAATTAATCTCACATCTTCTCAGTTTCCTTCCTTAACTATTCTGTTGTGACTCTTTTTGATGCCCAATGTACAGGCCAAGGTCATACATTTGGGCCTTGGCAGGTTGAGAGCTACTGTACAGCAGTAAGAGCAGGCTTGTTGAGGCAGTTACTTTTCTGTGACAATAGACGAATCAGCTTTGATTACTGTGATCTGACAGAGGCTATTTCTGTGTTGACAGATTGAAAGTTATAGACTTTGAAAGGAAGGGAGCACATTGTTACCTTATATAATCAAACTAATTTGTTTGCCAAATGTCACATGAAAAAAATCTGATTCAGCCACGCTATGGCCAGGCGTTTGTATGTGACCATATTTTTATCTTTTGGGGGCATGCCTAATACTTCACATAAAGTATCTGGTCTCTGACAGCTTATTCTGTTTCCCAATGCATACGATTTGATCCAAACTCGGGTCCAATTTTCCAGTACTCCAGGTGGATTTGAACTGGTTGAGCAGGTGCAAAGCTGCTCTATAGCTGGCTTCCTCAGACACTGAACAATTGTTCTGGCATAGAACGATTCTCAGGCTACATCTACACTACAGGGGGGGGTCGATTTAAGATACGCAAATTCAGCTACGCGAATAGCGTAGCTGAATTCAACGTATCGCAGCCGACTTACCCCGCTGTGAGGACGGCGGCAAAATCGACCTCCGCGGCTTCCCGTCGACGGCTCTTACTTCCACCTTCGCTGGTGGAGTAAGAGCGTCGATTCGGGGATCGATTGTCGCGTCCTGACGGGACGCGATAAATCGATCCCCGAGAGGTCGATTTCTACCCGCCGATTCCGGCGGGTAGTGTAGACCAGGCCTCAGTTGGCACAGAGCTGCTACCTACTAGTGACATAGGGGGTGGGGCCAGGGTAATGCAGATGGAACCAAGGCCTCTTTACACCCATCTGATCTCCAACTGCCATAATGGCCCCTTTGGGCCAAGGGAAGTGAATATACATTAAAATAACCTAGCCAGCCCCAAGATAAGGGCACACACTGTCCCCATCCTGAGCTGTGCCAGATACAGCCAGGCCTGACCCCAGGATCTGGTCCTACATCAGAATGGAATAATAGAGTTGCACCAGCTATGCTGACACCAGGTATGAATTTGGCCCAACACATGTTTAAAAACAAAACAAAACAAAAGCCAAGCTTGAAAAAGGACTGTTAAGCCAGATGCTATAAACAATAATCATCATCATCATCTCAAGATGTGAAGTCTATCACAAACAGATTGCCTTTGATTTTAGATATAAATAATTTAGGGTAATAAAGACCCATTATTTTTCACAAATGAGTAATCATCTAATCCTTCACATTTCAGGCAGACCGAGCTAATTTTCACACCCAAACTAACGTGGTTGCAATTCTCCACAAGTAGCTTTTATATGCCCTTTCCTCAGTGATTTTTAAACCAACATCCGAAGGACGATTGGGATGTCCAGAATACAAAATACTCTCTTTAATTCTCAAGTGGCAACAACAAAAACAGAATATATAAATAACCTCCAAAAGAAACATAATAAAATACTTGAACTAAAAGCTTGTAGAGAGCCAAAAATATCCCAAGAACATGGCGTTGATAAGAAAAATGCATAGAGTTTTAAAAGTATAAATATTAAAGTTGACCTGAAAATACAGAGGGAGGGAATCACCCTCCCAAAACTGTGCAGAATTCCATTCTTATATTTCATTGAATTTTTCCAGCAACCACTAATAAATATAGAAATAAATCATATGGGTCAAATCCTTCACTGGTTTAATCAACATAGTTCTACTGAAATCAATGAAACTATGTTAATTAACACAAGCTGTTATATCGTTATATAGTTAAATGTGCAAAAAATTTCCAAAATATTTCCAAAATGAGAAGATAAAAAATTACTGATGGAGTCTAATATCTTTAAGTATGAAGACACTCCAGATTAGACATTTCCACTGTTGCTCGGAGCTTTTTCTCATGATGCTCTAATATGGGACTGTGTATTATGGAAACTAGGAATTTAAATATGGAGCCAGCAGGTTCCCCATTATGGTAGAGATGCAGGGGCGGCTCTATGTTTTTTGCCTCCCCAAGCACGGCAGTCAGGCTGCCTTTGGCGGCATGCCTGCGGGAGGTCCGCTGGTCACGTGGATTCGGCGGCGTTTCTGCGGGCGATCTGCCGGTCCCGCGCCTTCGGCGTACCCGCCGCCAATTTGCCGCTGAACCCGCGGGACCAGCGGACCTCCTGCAGGCATGCCGCCAAAGGCTGCCTGACTCCCGCCCTCACAGGGACCAGCACGCCGCCCCCCGCGGCTTGCCGCCCCAGGCACGCGCTTGCTGCGCTGGTGCCTGGAGCCACCCCTGTAGAGATGTGTCCATTGTTTGGGTCAGAGAGGGAAGACCACTTAAAAAAATCATCAACTAATCACAGTTACTCAGTATAGCAGAGAGGTAACTACCACCCACTTTTCAGGTGTACCAGCAGAGGTTTCTAGAATGTCCCAGGGGAGACTTCCTAGGCTCCAAGGGCAGGGGGCCAGGCCACTCCATAGGAAAGGTTATTTAGGAGAAGGCATTGGAAAGCTGACACCTGTCCAGACACAGATGAGTGTGACTAGAGCACGTTGAATTCTAAAAATCCTCAGCTAGCAGAATGGTCCCTAGAGGACCATTACTACCAATGGAAATTACAGCATCCCTCAGGCTGCTCTAATGACTTCAGGGGCTGAACTGGCCTCTGAGTAGCTCAAGGACTGCACTAGAGAAGTAGGGAAGAGGACTTTGAGTGAACTTCTTCCCCAATCTTCTCCCAGGTCCTGCACCAAGCACAGCTCAGACAGACTGAAGGATCTCATCCAAAATATTACAGAGCAGGGTTTTGAGGGGATGGGGGTTGCATTAAAGAAGTGGTAAAAGAATATTAGACTGTATTTGCCCTAATGGACAAAATTAACTACACATTTTGATTAAAATATTTTAGCAAAAGAAAATGTTTGCAGCATTTCATTTCACTGCCTCTGTGCTTCAAGACAGATACTTGATCGCCGAACTGCACATTGCAACTCATGTGCATTAAATTAGCTACAGGAAGACTGATATTATATTCCAAAATTAGACTGAAATATCGTAAATTTAAAAAAAAGCAGACTACAAAAGTCTAACACATACCAAGATCTACATGCATGCAGAATTTAATGTAAATCACAATTAATTTACTCTGGTGTTTGCATATTTATATCAGTTTTTAAGACTAATTGGTTAAAACCTTATTTCTACTAAATATATACAGAAAAATAGATAAATAAGTAGCGCACTGATTACTTTTCTCTCTTAATAGTCAAGCCCCTGTGAAGCCTACATGAAGATAAGAAGCAAAACATGTCAAAGAAAAGAGATGGAATTAATTTTTTATTACCCTTATCCATGTTAAAGAGTACCTTATTCCCGAGTAGTCCTATTGAATGCTTGCAAAATAAGGTATTACTCAACATGGTTAAAGGTAGCAGGATCAAGCCCCTAATAAATAATGCTAAACCAGTATGGATTCAGAAGCAAAGCTTAAGGGATATATTATATCGATGGCCACACATTAAGTCATAGTTTGCAATAAAAATACTTTACCAAGTGCAATCCTGCTCCCCCACAACATACACTCAAATAAATACTCTCAGACAAAGAATATGATGATTAAGAGCCTCCAGCCAGAGTTTTAAGGAAATTTTAAATAAAACCTGTGGGATAAATTGTTAAATTGAAATAAGCTACCAAACTCTAACCTAGCCTACAAGGCCCTGTGGTCCCACAGCACTTTGTAGGACCCTGTGTCTACTTGGTACAGCCAAATTCTCATCTGTTCAAAATGCCATAACCTCCATGCTAACTAAGTTCACCCTTCTATGCAAATCTTTCCTTTCCAAATGAAGATTACTTCCGCTAGCCCCAGTACCCTGCCATGGATTTACCAAAGCAGGTAAAAAAGTCCTCATAAGCCAAGCCATTCTGTCACTGAAAGAAATTGTTTTCCTGACCTCAAATACAGCAGTCAGTCAGACCTAATGCAATGCTGTGCAAACCCTGATGCAACAGTGGGACACTCTACACCCTGTGATAGCCAAAGGACCTCAACTATCCCGTTCACTGGGAGAATGAAAGTTCCTCTGTGGAGCTGAGAAAAATCAGAGTTTCTGACCTGTGAGAAACTCTTATATTTCAACATTTGTTTTTGACCCAAATTGTGACAAAAAGTTGAAAGTTCTGAAAAGTTTCAATTAAAAAATGGTGAAATGTTTCATTCTGAGTCAGTTCAACATTAAACTGCATTTCCCTGTGGGGACACATTGCCTCATAGGAGTTGTAGATCAGGAGAATGATGCGCCCATCATCATGGGCGCATCATTCTCCCCCAAGCGCTGGGCTCCCTCACCAGACTAAATCTCCCATGACTTACCCACAGCCACATGATGCCCATGATATACCACACTGCTCGATCAAAGGGGAGAGTGCATTGCATTAGGGAGATGTGCTCCAGTCAGGTTGAGAATGTAGGCAGCAGGAACTACCACTCCCAGGAGGCAAATCTCTACAATAGGGAAATGCAGTTTAATGTTGTAATGAAACATTTCAGGTCAATTCAAAATTCAGAATTTTTTTATTCATGTTCAATCAACCCAAAACAAAATTCTTTTGTTTAGATTTCCAACTGGAAAATTGAAAAATTTTGGCACAATCAAAAATTTCCTGTGGAAACTGCGTTTTACATAAAAAAAAAATATTCCAATGGAAAATTCCTGACCAGCTCTGTTCCTCTGCCAGCAGCCTGCCATGGGAGATGAGACTCTGCACCAAGCAACTGAAACATTATATTCCCCTTCTCAATAATGCATCTCTGTTAGGTTACAAACCTGCTAATTGTATGACACTACTAGGATCTAAGAGGGAATGTCCCACCCTGAAGCCCATTAAGAACTCATAGCGAAATGTGGAGGCAGATATTGAAGGACTGTGTCATGGTTCAGACACAGGATTCAGACTCAGGAGCTGTGAACTGGACCTAGATTTCCTACCACAGACTTCTTGTGTGACATTGGCCAAGTCATTTAATATCTCTCTGCCTCAGTTCCTAATCTGTGAAATGGGGATAATTACTTACCTAAGAATGTTGTGAGGATAAATCTATAAATACTAAAAAGGTGCGCAAGATATTGTAGTAATCAGGGCCATATAAGCCTCTAGACAGATAGGAGCAGAGGGAGGAATGGGAGAATTTGATCTATATGGGAAAGGAGAGGCCTGGCAAGAACAGCCCCCTGCAGAATGGGGCTGCATCTTCCAATCCCTTAATATAGCTGTAGTGAGAAAGACAATATGAATCAAACAGTTAATGCAATGAATAGACTATTTGAGGTGTGATTAAAAATACACTTCAGTTCCCCCCTTAGAATCAAAACGGCTGACGTCTTTTTACTTCAATTAAAAAGTAAGGATCCTTTCTCCCCCCACCCCCACCCCCTACACACAGTTGGGCTAAACATTTAGCCAAATAGGTAAACCTGTCAATATGATTTTTGTGTGTCATATTAGCATGATCAAGTCGGTGCAAAAATACAGTGGACCAAAATCCTGAAGTCCTTAGATTTTGCTCATCAATGAGAGATTACCTGAATAAATGCCTCAGGATCTGGCTTGAATAAATTTCTGATGTTTTTAATTGTCAGGACAGCACCTCAGATTCCCCATCAAAGTAGGGTTGTCAATTTTGGTTGGACATATTCCTGGAGGTTTCATCACATTACATAATTTTTAATTAAAGATTCATCTTTAATTCCTGAATTAAAGATTCATCTTTAATTCCTGGAGACTCCAGGACAATCCTGGAGGGTTGGCAACCCTAAATCAAATCTAGTCCCATACAGCTACAGTACCTCTGACTTTGCTTCAGTTACTGTCATCTGTGACTCTCTGGGCTGATTACCCAATATGTGTTTTAGGGAAACCCAGCAGAAAGCATTCTTGTTCTTGCTTTGTAGAAGAGGAAAAACAGAAGCCATAGATGAAAACAGAAAGGGCCTTAAGGATTTAATGAAGTAATCCACAAGGACATGGACAGATGTCTCAAAACGTTAGTCATACACTATTATGAGTAAGAAAGAAACAATTTCAGTCTTCCCTATCACATGAATGCTGTTTTTCTTCTTGTCAGTAGCATTGTTTAGTACTTAAAATTATTTATATACATGCCAGCTAAGTAAGGAATGAGTTGAAACCTTACACTTTTAAGTCGTCTGACAGTGAGCACCGCCCTGCGAGGAGTGATTTGGTCTGTTCAGTTCTTACCCTTCTATCTATGCCAGGGAGCCCTCCTTTTAACCTTTAAACTGTTTTCAGATGGTTTTTTATGAGCCACCATACCTCATTTCTTTTAATTACAGACATAGTATAGGCTTACCACTTCCCAAAAGAATTTTTACTTTATTTAGGACACATTTCCAGATGTGTTTCCTCCGTAGGCTTCTCTTTTTTGTTAAACGCTGCTGGTACTAAAAGATAATGGCTAAAAAGATAATGTACTTCCCTAGGTTTCTGGCAAAGCTGTTTTACATTCAGATTCTCTGATTTTTTTTATGGGTGTGTCTTATAAAATGAAAAAGAAAACAGAGTGAACTATTGATTTGTGAAACTATGATATTTTTATGTGAAGTGCCATTATTTTTGTAAAAATAACAGGAGTACTTGTGGCACCTTAGAGACTAACAAATTTATTAGAGCATAAGCTTTCGTGGGCTACAACCCACTTCTTCGGATGCATAAAGAGTATGCATCCGAAGAAGTGGGTTGTAGCCCACGAAAGCTTATGCTCTAATAAATTTGTTAGTCTCTAAGGTGCCACAAGTACTCCTGTTATTTTTGCGGATACAGACTAACACGGCTGCTACTCTGAAACCTGTCATTATTTTTGTGCCATTCCAGTAAGTTAAAATTCTGAAGGCTGATACAGGTAGTGCTTGTGCAGTATGAAGGCAAGCACAGAAACAAAGGCTATATCAGTGTGTTTCATTTATGCTTCTCTTTCTTCCCTAGTTTATTCAATCAGCTTCTGACATTTCAGTATCCAAAGTCACAGAAACTGACAGGTGTGTTACACCCTTCATGACTGCTTGTGTTTCTTTGCTGGAACACCCAGAGGTTCAAATTCCTGCGTACACTGCACTCCCGTCAGGTACCATCACTAGTCACCAACAGCAGTAAAAGTGAAGCACAGAAATACCTGCATTATGAATACATTATGTTTCACCATGGGGGTAGTTTAGCATATGCCCTGTATGCCACTGCATGCAATTTTTAATGCTTGTGACCACCCTTTCTCTCAAATACTGTCACATTTTTTAATTCCTTCCTCAACAGGATTTTTTTTTTTGTATTACTACTCTCTCTCTCTCCATAACTATAACTAAATTGTATGGGCCTAATTCTCATTTATATAAATGCCCCTTTCCACCCACTCAGCTGGCATAAAGCAGTGATCCTATTGGCCCTGGTCCTGCATACCTCTCCCATTGACTTGTGGGCAATGAGATGTCTACTTTATGAGATTACGGTCTGGGAGCTTTGTACCGTGTGGCATAGACCTAAACTATGCACCAAGAAGTTAGTTTAACTTCTGTGCCAGGGAAGATAATGGAGCAAGTAATTAAGGAAATCATCTGCAAACACTTGGAAGGTGGTAAGGTGATAGGGAACAGCCAGCATGGATTTGTAAAGAACAAATCATGTCAAACCAATCTGATAGCTTTCTTTGATAGGATAACGAGTCTTGTGGATAAGGGAGAAGCTGTGGATGTAGTATACCTAGACTTTAGTAAGGCATTTGATACGGGCTCACATGATATTCTTATCGATAAACTAGGCAAATACAATTTAGATGGGGCTACTATAAGGTGGGGTGCATAACTGGCTGGATAACCGTACTCAGAGAGTTGTTATTAATGGTTCCCAATCCTGCTGGAAAGGCATAACGAGTGGGGTTCCGCAGGGGTCTGTTTTGGGACCGGCTCTGTTCAATATCTTCATTAACTACTTAGATATTGGCATAGAAAGTACGCTTATTAAGTTTGCGGATGATACCAAACTGGGAGGGATTGCAACTGCTTTGGAGGACAGGGTCATAATTCAAAATGATCTGGACAAATTGGAGAAATGGTCTGAGTTAAACAGGATGAAGTTTAACAAAGACAAATGCAAAGTGCTCCACTTAGGAAGAAAAAATCAGTTTCACACATACAGAATGGGAAGAGACTGTCTAGGAAGGAGTACGGCAGAAAAGGATCTAGGGGTTATAGTGGACCACAAGCTAAATATGAGTCAACAGTGTGATGCTGTTGCAAAAAAAGCAAACATGATTCTGGGATGTATTAACAGGTGTGTTGTGAGCAAGACACGAGAAGTCATTCTTCCGCTCTACTCTGCTCTGGTTAGGCCTCAGCTGGAGTATTGTGTCCAGTTCTGGGTACCGCATTTCAAGAAAGATGTGGAGAAATTGGAAAGGGTCCAGAGAAGAGCAACAAGAATGATTAAAGGTCTTGAGAACATGACCTATGAAGGAAGGCTGAAAGAATTGGGTTTGTTTAGTTTGGAAAAGAGAAGACTGAGAGGGGACATGATAGCAGTTTTCAGGTATCTAAAAGGGTGTCATAAGGAGGAGGGAGAAAACTTGTTCACCTTAGCCTCTAAGGATAGAACAAGAAGCAATGGGCTTAAACTGCAGCAAGGGAGGTCTAGGTTGGACATTAGGAAAAAGTTCCTAACTGTCAGGGTGGTTAAACACTGGAATAAATTGCCTAGGGAGGTTGTGGAATCTCCATCTCTGGAGATATTTAAGAGTAGGTTAGATAAATGTCTATCAGGGATGGTCTAGACAGTATTTGGTCCTGCCATGCGGGCAGGGGACTGGACTCGATGACCTCTCGAGGTCCCTTCCAGTCCTAGAATCTATGAATCTATGAATCTCTCGATTTATGCAGCAGAGTTGCACTGAATTGTGAAGCCATGTCCACGGATTATAAAACCATTTAGTATCATAGAATCATACCACTTATTTTACATACCTAATTCTGAATATGTAGCCCTGGTGAAAACATAAAACTATTGCATTTCACATTCAGTTAAAAGAAAAAAAAAGAAGGAAACTCATATTTGGATGAAAACCTTAGAAGAAATTATTATTTCAAATGTGGCTGCTTAGCATTTGCTCAAGAGCTTGGGAGCTCCACATGACAGCCACCCACCTGTGCAGTTCCTAAACTAGTGGGAAAGGAGCAGGCTGCAGTGGAAGGGGCTGAAGTATTGTCTTGTGGAATGAGCAGGGAGAGGCTGGCTGGAGCAGGCAGCTACTGTTTGAAGCCCCTGTGAGGTTTCAGAATGACACAGCAGGAGAACATGGCTGTCATGCCCATTTTCCAAACACCACAAGAGTAGACCCTCACCCCAGGGCATCTTTGAAGCTGCAAAGGAAATGGAGGTGGCTGCCATGCAGAGTCTAAAATGGTAGAAATGCCCTCTGCAGACTACACCCACACTCTCACTGGTTACTCCAGGAATACATAACACAAGTAAATGGGCAAGGGGAAGCCAGTGTTTGAATTAAAAGGCAAAAATTATAATGCAAGGTCAGGATTCTTGAGGATTTTATACATAATCTCTCCTTGTAGCTTTTTCCAATTGATAGTATCAACAAAATTGTTTTAGATATTAACATGGCATTTTCATTAAGAAGACATTGCAGAGTCTGAAGCAGTTGCAAAGCCCTTTATACATTGGTTACTATGGTTACTATATTCTATTAAACTGAATACTAAATAGGTGTGCAAAACCAGTGCAACTCGATTAATGAAATATTAGTGCCCCGAATGGCATTCATTTATGCACCCTTATTATTTTTTCAAGACTCCCCCCCTTTCTTTTTAAAAAAGTAATGGATTTCTAAAATGTTTATACTGTTAATTAAAGGAAAGGTCTGTAGACACACTGGTCCTTCAGCAAAAGTGGGCAAGTTAGGCAGCTCATTGTGTTGCCTGTTCATAATTAAATCTAAAAATGACTGCTCCATTGTACTGGGATTGTTGTGGGGTGGGGGTTATTCCACAGGATTTAATGAATCATGGAAATGTGTTTACAAGGCAACAAGCCCATTCTGCACAAAGAACTCAACATTAGCATGGCAATGGACCATATAGTTTTTAATGGCTTAAGCCCTTTGTCCTGTTTCACATGGGGCATTGTGGTTGTCCCACGTTGCTGATCCAACATTTATTTCAGTTGGGTTACTTTTTTTGCCAATGGTCCTGAAGGTGATATTTAGGAAGTTTATTGTCAGGCATGCAAATTGAGAGAAAAATGTGTTACATTAAATCATGACAGTTTAATAAGGTATTACTCACGGGTAAATGCTTTCATGCATTCCCTCCTAAGAATGGCAAGTTTAAATGAGTTACGGGAAAGACAAGATATTTGGCAATTTAACCTGAATTTTATCCTTGTCAATCTTCTTAACAATGCTACTAAACAGAAGTTTGAAAATGCTGATTTCATGCTAATTTTGCATTTTATCTGGTTTATTTAAAAAATCTGAAAAGTGAAGACATGAGAACCTTCCCTGTTTTTTTCTGATGATCCAAATATCATAACGTTTTGGAACCAGGTAAGCTGCTTTAGCCATTCACTGCCTAATCCCTAAAATGTATCAAGTTACAGATAAAAGATTAGAGCTTGGGGGGTATGTTAGGAATATGAGAGAGATATTTTAAAATTGTGAAATTACTTTAATAAGTTATGAGTGAAATCCTGGCCCTGTTAAAATCAATGGCACAACTCTCATTGATTTAAATAGGACCAGGATTTCACCCATAATCTAATAATTCTTACAAGAACAAAGAAAATTATTCCTCCAAGCTATGGGCCCATCTTGCAAACACTCAAATACTTGGTAATTTTACTCATGTGAGTAGGCCCATTCAAATCAATGGGACTATGCACATGAGTAAAGTTAGGCAAATGCTAAAGTATTTGCAGAGCTGGGGTCCATATTCGCATATTGTTTCCCGAATTACTGAGAAATGGATTAATATTTAGTCTAGGGCTGCACATTTTTATAAAACTACAGGCAATAGCCCAAGAGACTGATGAAGATAATATATTGACCAGATACGAGTGCTAAATATGCACTCACATTACATATTTTAAAGCCCAACATCTACCCTATTTCTAGCATCAAAAATGGATATAACATTGTTCTGGCAAGGTGTTACCATGTTAACAACTAGTGTGCCTTCTGTTAAAACTATTAAAACGTGGCTTATCACTTCATAAAACCCTAAATTCACACTGCAACAACAGTAAGCACATATGGTATACATACATATGTTAAGGAGATCTGTACATAAGCATTCAGAGAATCATTTTTGTGATGTAGTTAGCAGAGGTAAATTAGTCAGGTTTGATCTTTAAGTGTGTTTTGATAGTGCCAGTGAAATCAGCAATTGTAATGCTAAGCAACAAAAGCCCTTGGTGAGGAATGCACTTCCAAACCTATGACAGATCTTCCATTTGGCAATGCACTATTTGGTTATCATGCCATTGATCATGTTACCAGCTTCAGTTTTTAGTCACTTACTTAAAGATTTGAAAAAAGTGGATTGTAAAGTCATGAAATAAAAGTTTTTGGAGGAAACGTGTAAGTGGAGATGGCTATGAAAAATGTAGACAGAAGAAGGGAAAATGTGGAAAGTGCAAAAAAGAACACAAGAATTTGTAAATGTAAAAACTAAATTATTAAAGTTTTTTAAAATGTTAACTTCACAAAAATAAGGAAAATAAGTGAAATTAGTTGGGAGATTGCAGAAAAAAATACTTTTTCTTTGCAAAATGCTAAGGAAGAAGCTAGAGGAAAAACAAAGGGGTAAAGGATGGGACTGTCATCAGTTAGTCTGGAATTGTTGTTGTTCTTTGGTTCTTTATTGAGGTAATTAATTAATTGCTACAAAGACCAGACCTCAAAGGAATGTATTAGTTTTATAGGAGAACCCAGTTCAAAGAGATGGCAGAGCAAGACCTCTTTTGTTCTTTTTACCACTAGGACTATAATCCTCAGTGAAATGAGTATGGTGGACTCTGAGCAGCCTCTGGTGGCCAATAATAAACATCACAAGAATCCCCAGCACCCTTCATCCCTGCTGCCCAAACAACACATACGTTTGCATAACCAAAAATGATTCACCGACTTTGCTGAAGGATGGTCCAGAAATGAATTGCAAAGACTATGGGATTCCTTTCAATCTAGGCTTGAGGTCAGTTTCATGCATACATAGATATCATAGTGATATTTCAGCTACTCAGAAGAAAAATAAAGATCTTTAGTTTCAATTACTTCTGGTTTCTTAAACTTGATAAGAAAGCACAATCACTTAAAGGAACAAATAAAACAGACAGTTCTATAAATTCTTGAAAATAATCCCACCCAATACTCTGCTATTTTAGTGAAAAACAACTTGGAATCTCGGTTTCTAAATATGTCTTCATAGGCTAAAGGAACTTACTTGTATGAGCAAACAAAGACAACAGTTTAAAATTGTAATTTTTTAAAAGTATGTTGGAATTATTAAGTAGGTACCCCACCAATGCCCACTGGGAATACTTTATATTACACAACATACTCCAACTGTACTATCACCTTGAAGTCTCTACCCTGTAATTTTTCTGTAGTTACAAGTTTAAGAGCCTGCAAGACTTTGCATGCTTCAGATTTGTGGTAAGTTTTTCCCAGCATAAAAGTGTGGCCCCTTGGGATAAAGAAATGGTGCTCGGGACCAGCTTTCTGGCTGCAAAAATATGATAAAACCCTCGAACTCTGACCAGTAAGGCACTTGTGCATTCCACATTAGCCTATAGAACAGGATATCCTGATAGTCAGCATAAAGGGGATAAGAACAACACAGTATCAGCCTCAGATATACTTGAATTGGGAGGGTTTAAGTTGTAGATGTCCAATCATTTTGTGCATTTTAATACTTTTTCTACCTGTGTCAGATCATGATTTTCTTTTTGTTTTAATAAGAGGCATCCAGTCATGCCAACCACCAAACTTTAAGTCAAACAAAGTGAAACTTAGAGAGCACGTCAGCGTGTTCTGACATGATAGAGAAGAGCACAGCTCAATGCATTGGCAGCTACCTTCTATAGCTACTCGGTGAAGACAGGACAAGTATCATAATTATTATGCACCCCAACACTCTTTCGAAAGGCAAATAAATCCATAATGAAATGGATCATGATCCCAGTCTGAGCTCTCTCAATTTCTGCTGTTCATTTCTCCTTAGATGTATGAACAATGGCTACTGGTGAAAGGGTATTGCAGCCAGAAATTCCATTCCTATCCCTTTATGAATGATCTGGCTCATATTGTTCATGTGTTTGAACAGGCTGAATCTTTACCCTGTTCCCAGAAATGCATGTGGACCTTGAGTTAGTGCCCAAGCTCATTCTCCTCCTGAAGTCTCATTTTATTGGTAACTAAAAACACAACCACCACCACATCAACTTCAGCCTAAGCTTACTCCCTGACCTTAGCTATTCATAATATTTTCTTCCAGGACTTCCTACATCTTAACTGGAGGTGGATGACATTTTTTGGTCAAAACTTTGTTTCACTGTAAAATACAGATTTAGATTGACTCAAACATTTCACGAATTTGTGCTGAATTCACCAAATTGTTTCATTCAACTCCCCCCGCCCAAAAAAAATCTGGAAAAAAACATCAGAACACTCCATGTTGACATTTTTTAAATGAAATGTTTTGATTTTTGGATGCAAAATGACTTTGTTTCAAATCTTGTTTCAATGTTACTAATAAAAGATTAAAAAGCTTGAAAATGAAATGAAACATTTATTTCCACCCGGAACTATTTTTTGACTTTTTGCCAGAAAATTCTAACCTTTTTCTGATTTTGTGATTCAGCTGGCAAACTGAAAAATCAGTTATTCGCACAGCTCTCAACTTAGCTCACTAGCTTCTTCTTCCTAGGCAACCAGCCATACTTCCCTTATTTCTAGGGTGAAGTTAATGAGCCACACTTGCCATAATAATTCAGCAGAGCTTCAGCAGGGTGCTGACACTTGCGAAAAGGATGGCACAACAGAAGTGCCCAGTCCTGCAGTTACAATGTGCAAGAACAGGACTACTGAGAAATAACCAGTTGATACCCTGTGTTCTGTTACTTCTTAGCCTTGAAAGAACCGAGTAACAAAGGAGAACATGTTTTATTCAACTCATGTTTTATTACATCTTCAGATTTCATCTGGCATTAATAGTCCGTAGGGATGCATTTGATCTAGGCGTATGGCAAGTATTGAGGGATGCGCTTATTTTTCTTGCAAAGATTAACTATTATGCTATTATTAACACATTTCATGTCATGTCATTAATGTCAAAGGCCAAATAGTTTCTTGAAATGTTTAGGAATAAAGTATACTCGGCATTTGTGGAATCTCTCTCGCACGCGTGCGTACACACATACACACAGCCAAATTTTAGTTGCTCTTATGAGAGCCGCTCCTGGAGTTTTGCAGCTGATATCAATGATAGTTGGATCAGGACCTATAATATCACAGGCACGTAGTTCAAAGGCACTATCAGGCCCAGTAGCTGGTCCTTGCCAGCTCTGTGCTTCATGGATGCTTGGGTTCACTTTGCCCTGCTTCCTTTCACGGCTTACATGCTCTTTGATATAAGTGAAGAAAACAAGCACCGCTGAGGGATGGTGCAACATAAATACTTGTCACTGCAAACAAAGGTGTGTTTGCAGTGAAGCTGTATTTCTCAAAAGGAAATCTGGCAGTTTATCCACATCAAAGCTCTTGGGCTGGGGATGCTGATAGTTTACTTAGGATGAGAAGAAGAAAAAAATACTAGTGACGGGTGCCAGACTTTGCAGCCTGTAGCCAAGGTGCAAGACAGTGGAGAAATAGGCCTAAACTTATTATTTCCTAGGGGGAAAAGTGTCAGGTAACAATTATTTCATTAAAAACATCTATCTAACTGCCCCGGAGCACTCACGGAGTCGGCGCATATGGTTTATGTCCCAAACAACTTAAAATCTGGACAAAAAAGGATGCTCAGTTTTCCCCTGAATCCAAGTTCTTCTCAGTTACAAGCTCTCTGATTCTGTGCCAGCCCAAGCCGTGGCAGTTAGAGCAGCCCTGAAACACTGAGCCTGAGTAAATGGCAATGTGGAGAAAACAGAACTGGCCTATAGCTGTTCTTATGGCTGGGTTGAGGGAAGAAATGTATTTCCTTCTTCTGTTTCTGGGCTGACTTCAAATCAACGTCTATAGGCAGTCTCGATTTACAACTCAGCATCGTTCTCTCTTCTCCCACTAGGATGTCTTTGATGATATCTGGCAGCCATAGCAGCCGCATACTTGATTTCTAGCTGCAAAAATCCATGTTTTCTGATGTGTGTGTTTCTTAAGCAGCGACCCCCAAATCCTGTTAGAAATGCTGGTTTATGTTCAGCTTTGCACAAAAGACATGTACTTCTCAGTACTGTCCTTTTCCTTTTGTATTAGCAAGCTGGTTACATTTGCTTTTGCAGTTTCATGTTGTTTCACTTTCTCCCACTTGGTGACTTTTTCCTGTAAAAGTTTAAAGCCTTCCATTTCTGGTGGAAAAACAACCTCTTGGCTTTCCAGACCTGAAGAAATGTGTTTTGACCTTTTGCTTTATGCTGTGCAGAACAAAAACGATTAGTAATAGAACGGACATACTAATTAGGTACTGTAAAACAGTCCTTAGAAAGGATCATAAACAAGAAGATAACACCTTATATGGAGTGTGCTATTGGACCTGACACATGAATTTTGAATGTGTGGGTCTGGCAATGCGGTGGATGTAGGAGACAAGAGAGCAGGTCAATGCCTCCATGTATGATCATTGCTAACACACCGGGATCTACAGCTTGAGTTAAAGAGCCAATCTCTGTAGCTGAGAACTGTAACAGGCTCACCCCCTCTGTGGATCAGGCACAGAGGACAATGTCCACCATTACTTCAAACAATGAATTTTCTGCCCCTGCACCCCAAGGCTGTGCCTCATAAGAGTTCTTAGCCCTTGTGGTAGATTGCACCCTAATGCAAAATCTGTCACCGTGATTCTAGGAGAAACCACACTTCAAAGACAAGTAGCTCAATTTAAAAAAGAAAAATAGATGTTTCTCTGAGTATAACTGAGTCCTGAAGAGCTTTAAATGTTTAGATATCATCTTTTCTAAAATTTACCATGGCAACATCAGATGCTCAGGGCCACAGGTTAATAGATTACTTACATGAGTTAGGCAAGCAGAATTTGTCCCACAGACTACAGAGTCGAAGTTGGCGTGCTGCTGGCAAGCTATTAAACAATTTAAGAGCAGCAGGGGTCCCAAAGGCAGCATTGTTTACACCAATTTAAAAGAGAGCATTAGGCGGAAAATGTTAAAGATGCTGTTCTCTATTTTATTGTGTCTTTTTATGGGTATAAGTATAAAAGAAGGGAGGGTAGTGTGGCTAAGTAACTACTGAAGGCTTGCCAGATTTGAAAGATTATGTATAAAAGAGCATGGATAGTACATATATCCATTTTTATTACTATCATGACCTCAGATCACCTTCCACAAATTTTCCCACTTGCATCCCAAAAGATGTTCCTCCCTGTCTACAAAACCAAGTAGTTCCTGGCACTGCCAAAGAATGGAGTCTGCCTTTCTTGTTGCTCAGTGACATATAAGATGCCCAGATCCTTTATATGGAGTAAATATGGAATACATCATTCCAGAAGTGCTCTCAAAGTATAGTCATCCAAATCACCCTCTGATGTGTGCCAGTGCTATGTATTTAAAATATTCCAAGTTGTAAAAACTATGCAGCCACTGCAACAGTGCTTATGAATAGAAGAATTTTTGAGGGGGAAAAATCATATGCATATGTGACTTCCTTCTTTGGCACTAGAATCAAAGACTGAAAGGTCAGCAGCTTTTAAGGCTGTTAAAGTGGTAGTGTCAGGAACATCAGCCTGTAGACAGTATTCAGGCATTTCCCATTAATCCAAAGGCTCCTTCTCTGAAGCAGACGATTATTTGTGTGGGAATAGCATAGCATATCAACACTTGCACTGTTACATCTAATGTCCTGAGCTTGCAATGAGCTCCATGCAAGTGTTAGAGGCCCCATCTGCGCAGAGCTCATTGCACGATTGGAGCCTAAGTTAGCTATCAGAAAACTCGGCTTAACTTGGTGTCTAGCTGTTAATGATCATTGCTTAGAATGACTGCACACAGCCTGCTGTATAGAACATGCATGTGAAGTAAACACATTTCCTGTACATAGGTGCTGGAACTAGGGGTGCTGACAGTGCTGATGCACCATTGGCTTGAAATGGATATCATCATATCCAGGGTTTACTGTTTGGTTCAATGGCTCTCAGCACCACGCCCACCCCCATAAACGTTGTTCCAGCGCCCCTGTTCCTGTATTTAATTTTAAAAGTAAGTCTAGACTAGCATCTTTGATACTGGAGAACTGAGCTGGAGAAGACATTTTGCATTTCACACCTGATGCTTTCAAGTTTCTGCAGGGTTTAGAGCAACACTATAAGAAGAAGGGGGAAAGTCCATAGTTTTGAGACATTAAAGCCTTCTGACATTCTCTGGTGAATGTCCTGAAAGATCCATTGGCAGTTTCAGAAAAAAACCAGGATAACCCCAGTGTTACTAGCCAGTATTGCTTTTCTCAACATAAACCAGGCTCTACTTTCCCAGAGAGCAAGAGAGCTACTACTGAGCACTAATGGCTGCTCCATTTTCCTCTGCAGTCATCACACTGCTAGTATCTCATTTATTTCTTTGTAAGTAGCTTTGAGCTGTACCAAGTCTGAAAGGAGCTATACAAAACCAAAGTCTATTCTACCCTAGCCTCATTAACATTCAGAGCCAAATAGTGCCCCTTAGATATGCATGTACAGCTCTCACTGTAGCCATCGGGTCTCTTGGGCATGTATCTGAGGGCAGAACATGGACCTTGATGTTTTAGAACTGCTCATATATTGGAAAAAAATGCTTTCACCTTGGAGAATCATACTAAAATTCCTGTATCATACTGCAGCAGTTGTAAGCCCTTCGTGTTCAAAACAACAGTTCTATAGCCATGAAGGGCCAGTAAAGGTTACATGCCATTAAAAAGAAAGCTTTCCCTACCAAGGGTGCCTTAAAATATTCCACTACAGGAATAAACTTTTCAGAGTTTAAAACAAATTAAATATACTGGAATACCTAGTGATCTATATTTTTTTCTCAGTGACTCAAGGCTTTATTTACAAACCCATCTATTACTTTAGCAAGGAGCTTTCATGGATGAAAAGTGACCTGGTGTTGGGATGAATAGAGCATGGCAGTGTAAATGAGAAAAACAAGTGGAAACCCCACTTGGCTGGACTTCACTGAAGATTTCCCAATGGGAATTGTACTGGGAGGTGGCTTTTCCCCCTGTTCTTTGTGTTTAACCCACAGCATTCACTATATTTATTATACTGGTTTTGAATGCATAGGGATATTAAGCCATCATATGTATAGTTAAGTAACCACTGCCCATTCTTCAATGCTCTAGCTTTGACATAAAATAGTCTAATCTTAGATTCTTTAAAAACATTTAAATTGTTCACCAAAAATTCTTAACACACATCCCCCACTTTTACCCTATAACTTGTTTTGTATAGATTTTCTGGTTTTAAATGAGACAAACACTGAATCCCATTTTACCAACTATATAGTTTTGAGGGCAAAATTAAAAGAAGCAGAGCAAAGCCTTCTAATTCAAAAGATGCTAATGTCAAATGCTCACATGTGTGTAAATAATTAATTGTATTCTTGCTAACAAGTCCAGTTTTTTTCCCCATTCATTGCTTGTGACCTCCAGGGTCAGCTGCTCTATGAGAAATGGAAACATTTAGGATTCCATCTTACTAGCCCATAACTAATTTATAGCTTTGCATGGCATCAGGTGCAAAGATTCAGGATCCAATTTATCACCACAGGCAGTTCCAGCTATAAGAGACTGTCTAGATATTCTACAGAAATAAATGAAAAACATTAATAAGATAAAACAAACAGCAGTATCCCCTTTGGAGTGCATATCTTCCAAATTCATAGAGACACACCAAGCTACAGAATGTCTTTTGTACTGATCAGGAAAGACTATAAAACCCTCTAATGATCTCCTACAGAAAAGAGAGAGAATTAATAGCACATTTTTCACACTGAACAGTATCGCACAGCTGGTGGGCTCTTTCCTGGTCTGTTCTTTTACAACTCATAGAACTCTTGATTTTTTCTCCCTTTCCCAATTCAACAATTCTTTAGTAATATTATTTCATTTCCCAGATCTCTAAAAGTTGATTATCACACATACATGACATATAGCACAGCGTTAAGAATCAGACACATGACTAGAATACAACTAACATACAGAGAAGAGAGCCTATCTTTCCATTTTCTCTATAGGGTGAATAATTTTTACATACACCCAACTTAATAGAAGTGTTGCTGATCACACATGATGCAGTTCAAACATCTGTGCCTTCTTTTCACCAAACCCAGATCTTCTCTCCCAGTGATATCTCAAAGATTGGATCCAGAAAGCATTTTTGGTAAGGGGAAAGAGATTTATCTTCAAAAGTGTAGTGATCTGATCATTGCATTAGGAGAAAAGCACTCCCGAATTCTGATCCTGGTTGTGTAAATGAAACCCTCTGTGGTCCTTGAGCAAATCATTCAACTCCTCTGCCTACCATTTCCCCCTGGGTAAAGTGAGGGTACATCAGGTGGACTAGTTAATATTTGAAAAGCAGTATGGAAGTGCTCATTAATTAGCATTATTACCCAAGGACTCTTAGCTCTAGAGATGACTTTCTACTGTGATTTACCAGTTTAATGGCTTTTAGAACACAATGCAAAATAACTTTTAAAATATGTTTTTCCCTAACGAGGATTGTGACCAGCTGGGGGAAATTATTTTTCAGTGGCCCCTGGGAGAAGCACAAATGTGTTTCTTTTTTATCAGTTGCTGGCAATACTTCTAGTTGTCTGACTGGATGAATTTACAGAATTTAAAACAGCTATGATGATGGAGACAATATACATTTAAAAATAAAAGTAAAAAAATCCCATTTAAGTTAATGCAACTTCTGTGGTTGGAATTCCCACATTTGGTGTATATAATTCAGCTCTCCCATGTGTTTGCTTTTTTCCAACTAAGTAAACAACTATAATTTCCATGTTTATTCCTCCCCCCCCCCAAAAAAGATTTATTTATAGAGAAAAAGACGGAGAAGAAAATTTATAGAAATCTGGATGATATGAAACAACAACAAAGATGACAACTGGAACATCTTACATATTAATAAGGAGATTTTGTTTATGATAGTGCACTAATCATCTGGAACAGTGTAATGTAAGTCTGCTGCTGGTGAAGTGTCTTTACAGGAGCACATTATATGAATGTCATGTAAATGACCAGAACCTAAAGCCATTTGGCCCTCGGTAGTCTCCAATTATTCAACACAATGTTGTTCATTCATTTTGACACATGACATTTCTACATCTTGGAAAGAAACTTGCTCTTAGGCTGCTTCATCCCTGTTTTGGCTTGTTCCTTTTATTGGTTGCATTAATCTCCAAGAATCAAAACCCTCGGAAAAAATAGTGCACTAAAACTGATGAAAATAGACCACTGGAAATTAGATTTGTATATGGGAAATTAGCTTATAAAAGTACATATTTCTTACTGTTAACATGTTACATAATTGAAATTTACTACAAGTGCTTGTACTATTACAAAAGTTTGGCAATTTGTTGGGGACTCACTCAGTGTTGTGTTAATTTTAAAGCAATCTGTCAGCAATGTGGTTTAGTAATCATTGAAATTGTCATTAGCTGGCCATGAAAAACAGATGATTCAAGTCTCATATCAGATGGAGAGAAATACAATAACATAAGTGGAAAGACTGAATAATAATAATGGGGTTGTCTAATAAAAACACTAGAAAGAGTAAGTAGAGGTGACAAAGGTGACTTCAGAGGGTAGGGCAGAATTCCAGTTTGGATAGTGTTGCAATGTGCAGAGTGGCCAATTCAAAAGTTCCTTCTGGATTTAGAGATAGTAAAGGTTTCCAGAGATATTCCCTATACTTAAAACACAGAATACCATCAAGACCACAGAATATCTCCAGAACTAGAAGGAACTGCTTAAGTGTGTCCGTGGGTCATTTTCATCAATAATTTCTATGATCTGCACTGGCAGGTAATATAATTTATAACTTCTAGACATTTCTAGCTGCAAGGATGTCTAGATGGAGACATAAGAAACCTCTTCCTTTATTTTCTGATTCATCTGCCAAATAAAATATCTCCTTTTTGTCTGTCTGAGTTGGCAGTGTCATCCCCCTGGCTGGAAGGCCAGAGAGTAATATTTGAATAGACCATGCAAAAGGCATTCCCTGTGTCGACTGTCTCATACAAAGAGTGGCTTTAAACCTCTCGTCTTAGAGCCCAAGCAGATAGTCATTATGATGTTCCCAAGGACAGTGAGAAGTGTAAGGTCACAGATTGCTCTGAGTTCTAACCTGAAATCTCAGTTCCAAATGACAAATATGGAACACAAGAGATGTTTTCTTTTTATCACCTCCAGCTGTTCTTCCACCCACAGCCATGAAGGCAAGAAGAGGTGGAAACTGCACAGAATGAATATATTTACCTTCCCCTAACATTTTGCTTTGTAATGTTGTAGTAGCATCAATATATGATGCCATATAAGTAGCTCCTGGTTTTAAAATTAAAATATAACTTCCTCCCTTCACCCAGAGAACAAATATTTCTGATTTGGGCTTTTGCTTTTTTAATATACATAGAATCCTTCCCCAGATTTACACACATTTTACAGTGTGAAAAAATTTCTAAACATCTATTTTCACTCAGAGCTCATCTTCAGAAGCATGGACTTTGAAAATGTCTAATTCAGGGACATTTTAAAAAGACATATATAAATATACATATAATTATGTATATAAAACTCAATCTTCATTCCTAAAATTACCCCCAAAATTAACAACAGACAAAACAAAAACCTCAAACCAGTGTTTCTATTCACAAAATATCATGGTAGATACTAATAGCCGAGGTGAAGTCTAGCTCAGCAGAGTCCTCAAATACAAAGGCAGACTCAAATTGTGCTCGTCCTGATTTCTTACAGTCTCCTGTAGAGAGATTCCTGTGGCTGTAGGCATGTGGAATTAAATAATTAGATAAAACCATCCCAAAACCTTTAAAAAAACCCAACAAGGTTTAGACAGCATGTCACTTGGTGAGATTTATTTTCTCACCATTTGTTCTAAGTCAGAAGATCTATCATATCCTTTTGCTGAACTTCATTTTGATACGTCTATTATTTAATTACTCACCTGGTTCAATTTATCAGTGGGCTATCCTCTGATACAAGTGAGAAACCAGATGTCTCCTAATAAAGATACTGTGCTGCCCCAGGTGCTCTATGTGAGGTTGAGTGTTTTTTAACTAACTTCCCTTATTAAACCAATTATTAAGGTCTTAGCTTTAACAACAACACTGAGAATTAGCTTTTAAGGAACCTGCATTTGCTCTGGAAAAATTCTCATGGTGATAGCTACAATCCCAGTATGCTGCAGTGGTGCCTAACTAATATGTTGACTGAGTCTATGCTAATCATGCTCCATCAAACTCAGCTGGATTAGCATGTAAATTGGTAAACTCTGTTCTGCAATTGCCCTACCATCTGAGGTCTCATTACTGATAGACATAAAACAAACAATAAGTGGATTTATATTTTAGAATGTTTAATTGTGGAAATAAATGTTTGGCATGCACACCCACGCAAAAATATTGAGGTGGGAAAAATATTACTTACACCCACAAGAGTCTTAAGAGCTCAGCAAATAGACTCCAAATAAGTGGAAAATCCAAGAGTAGCAGCACCAATTGAGAACAAGAAGTACAAGGGGCAAAGCAGGGCAAACAAAGCAGTGGCAGGCAACTTCCATTGTATTTGCAGTGGACAAGCAAGCTACCCTGGAGAGCAGTAAGTACTCCACACATTGCACTAGTATGCACAGAACATATCCCCCCCTATACCCAACCTATGCATGCTAATATTTCTGCAGAAATAAGTCTGCAGGTGATATTTTCAAAAAGTACTCAACAGTGGCCTAATGCTCCCACTAACGTCAATGGTAAAACTCCCTTTGACTCCAATGGAACTGAGTTATGCCAATGCTGGATATCCCACCTTGCATGTTTGGGAAGGAGAGGACTCAGTCCTCCTGCTGAACATATCAGAGGGCAGCCTAACAGTCCTTTTATGACCCATTCAGCTCTAGACTAGGATCGTCATACCTGACATATTTATGTCTAATGGTAATATGAAACCAGGGAACGCAATGGACCCCATTCAAATCTCATTTATACCCCTGTAAATCAGGAGTTGCTCCACTGATGTCAACAATGTAAAACCACAGTAAAAGAGAGCCGAATGAGACCGTGTGTGAGGATGTGACAGAGAGAAAGACAGAGAGAGAGAGAGAGAGAGAGAGAGAGAGAGAATACCAGTATACACACTTCCTCTCTCTCACTCTACAGTTGTTGTCTTGGCAGTCTATTCCAACTGGTTTTAGTCAGCATTTTAGGGGGGTAAGGCCTTTTTTGGGTTATTAATACAAGGTGCAGTTCTAGCATTTTTAAAATAATTCTTCAAACTGTAGGGGGGAAACTTCAACCACTACTATAAAATAAAAATAATTAACACACTCCTAAATTTAGACAAACCCCTCTGCATGAGCACTACACCCTGGGCTGCAGAGCTACAAATCAAGGCTGGTGATAGACACAAATGCACAACATATGAGAAAGTGTGTTCTATCCCTGCTTGAGTCAGGCTAAATAAAGATATGCATCTTGTATTCCCTGCAATGAGTTCCAGAGACGAGGGCCAGTCACAGAGAATTCTATGAGCCACTTACTGTAAGCTTTTCCTTGAACATGCCTCCCTAACATTAATGCAAGCATGGATGTCTAGAGGTGACAAATGGTGGGTAAGCATGATTAGGTCAATATCTAAGATAGGTTATATGTTACTATCCCTTAGCTAGCTGAAGATCAAGAAGATATGTCAAGCCATCACTAGTAGCTGGATGTCCATAAAACACAAATGAGTTCTGTAAGATCCCAAAATTGTAAAAATACCTTGACAATTGGTTGACTGACACCAATCAATGGGCATTGTGGATACAAAAGTAATACCAGATCAGAATGTTAACTGAGTACAGGTATTTCTTTTGCACTCTTTCCTCTAGTAATTCAAAAAAATAATATATGGTTCTACTTTCTTTCTAAACTTAACCAATTGTTTTTAAATGTACCAGACACTCTTGACCAAATTCTTCTCTCATCTACACTGGTATATCATTTGACTATTCAATTTCAAAACTATAGTAAGTAAGTCACAGATTGGTTTTGATATCACCTAACCACAGAATTCCCCATATCAAACTTGTCCCCAATTCATCTTATTCCTAAAACTAAAATGGAAATTAAACCTTACACAAGAGATAAAGTTCATCCTTCTATTCGGCACTCTGTGTGGTAAAAATCCTCCTGAATGTCTGTAGGAAAATGTCATTGTTGACATAATAACCATGATAGGAATCAAAATAACTTATTTTTTACATGTTTCTTTCCAAAACACCCTAAGGTACTAATCAACATTATAAATTATTGACCACTAAACATTGTCAAAACTACTGACTTCAAAATGTCCTTCTTCTAACCACAAAACAGGTTTATTATAAATATTTTTAAAAGGCTTTTGCAGGGCCAAAACCTTATGCAGTTTTTGGTCCTCTAGTCTTGTCTCATCTAGTGGTTTCCTAGCCTTCTTCTTGTATCTTTACTGACCATGGTTGGCATCTGGACAGCAACTCTTGAAGGCAGACAGATAGTCTTTTGCCCAGGCTTTGAACTACATGTTCCAGGTACAATATCTTGTAACTTCCTTTCGGGTCTCCTTGGAGGGAGCAGAAGTTAATTTTCCTTGTTTCCTTGGACAGACCACAGTAAATACTCAAGACCAAACCCAACAGAATGTTGCAGTATCAAATCATATCTGGTCCAAAACTTTGTACAGGCTTAGCCATATAACTCTCAAATTCAGTCTTTCAGGAAAGCCTACAAGCACTTATGTACATGGGTGCCTTTATTCAAGTGCCTAAATACTTGCAAGATTTGGCCCTTAGAGTCTGGAGGATTCAGTCTCTTAGGACAGTGGTTCTCAAACTCGGGCCACCACTTGTTCAGGGAAAGCTGCTCCAGGCCAATGGGGGCTGCAGGAAGCGGCGTGGGCCGAGGGACGTGCTGGCCACCCTTCCTGCAGCCCCCATTGGCCTGGAGCGGCAAACCACGGCCAGTGGGAGCCGCAATCAGCTGAACCTGCAGACGTGTCAGGTAAACAAACTGGCCCGGCCCGCCAGGGGCTTTCCCTGAACAAGGGCAGCCCTAGTTTGAGAACCACTGTCTTAGGACATGTCTACAATGGGGGAAATTGTGTTTCTCTGTACACAGCGCTGCTACAAAGGGGCTAGCGATAGTGGGAGAGCTGGTGAAAGCAGTGTATAGGCATTTTTACCAGTATGCCTCTGACAGTCTATACCATTACGTTCACCACTTTTACAAGACTATGATAAATTTTGTACGAAGTATGACTTGTGAGGTATCATTTGAAATGCTGAACATTATTGTCCTCATAAAATATGTGTATCAGTATTTTATGTGAAGTTACAGAATTCTACTGTATACCATTGTTATAACATGTTCCAAGGTTAAGAAAAGCAGGCCCAAACCAGTTTTGGCAAACACCCAGAGCTATCACTGGCTTAAGCAGCCATTTTCCAACAACGAGAAGATGTGAATGAGAAATTTACATTTCATCACAGGCATGGTTCCAACCTCACGTCCACAAGAGACTACTTGTCGCCTGCACCCCAGCTGGGGGTAATCAGCAAAGAGGGGAGAGAATGAGAGACAGTGGCGTCCAAATCACTTCTCTCTCTCCCCATGTCTACCCATGGCAGCTACAACACTCGAAAGACAAAGGAAGCACCATTGAATTGGGAGAGGAGTGGCTGAGAGGCTTTTCAGCTAGTACTGACTGGTGTAAGCTTATGGTGAGAAAAACCTTTTGCACTTAGTTTGTTAAGTTAGGCATTTAGTTTGCATTTTATCTTTTTATTACTTTTGTAACCAGTCTTGACTTTTATGCCTCAATACTTGTAGTCACTTAAAGTCTCTTTTCTTTCTGTAGTTAATAAACTTGTTTCACTGTTTTATCTAACCAGTGTTTTTGGCTCCGTGGCGGCGGATGAGCATCCACTGAAATGCCGCCGACAAGTGGCAACGTCAATAGGCGTCGCCGCCGAAATTCCACCGACAAGCAGCGTCAGCCAGAGGCATCGCCGCCGAAATGCCACCAAAAATCGGCGGTATTTCAGCGGTGACGCCTCTGGATGACGCTGCTTCTCGGCAGCATTTCAGTGGATGCTCGTCCGCCGGCCAGTATGCAGGCGCACTTAGATGCCCCGGCGGGCGCCATGGCACCCGCAGGCACCGCGTTGGGGACCCCTGGATTAGAGAATCTTCTGCTATTTTTCTGCAGTGTAATTTATAAGTTGTTAGCTAATAGCATTCAATACTGTGTAGCTGAGAGCAAGTTGCATGCTGGAGGCTGTGTAGTTAACTGACCAGGAGTGGCTGCTCATCAGTAAAACAGTGTAAAAGGCATTCCAGGTTGGAGAACTGAGGAGACACAGCTATGCAACAGTCCAGAATGTACTGTGAGGAGTGTCGCAATGCCTTTTAACACTTTTCTGATCATAATATGAGTTACAAAACCTCAGCCTACACCCTAGCCACAATAGGTAGCACTGGACAAGCTTCACCAGTACAGAAAAATTCTTACAGATTTTCCCAATATAGACAAGGCCTGACTGACAGGCTGTCCCTTAGCTTCCTGGTCTTAGCACTGAAGTATCTCAGAGATACATTTTCTTCATGGAAGTAAAAGCACCCCATTCTATTTTTCTCTTCATATGTAGTTGAGAGAACTTCAAAAGTTCTTATGTACCTACATAGATGACAGTTAACAATGTAAAAAGCTTGGCCAGACTAAGACATGTTTTCAAGTTAATAGCTCTTTTCTCCTAGGAAATCACTGGTGGTCTTTCCCTGAAGTGTTAGACAAAAGATCATTAACATTTCAATCCTGGTCTTAATAAAGGTTATGTTTCGACATTAAGTTCACATGTCTCAATAATTCAATTCTGTATCAAATATGAGTTCTTGACAGTGTCCAGTCTGTTCTATCATCTATGCAAAGCTTTAACCTGCAATGAATTTTCATAGTCAAGCTGTTAAATCCTGAACATTTACAATGGAAATGGTGATATCTTCCTAAAGGACACAGAAATGTAATATAAAGGATACTCACCACATCTAATTACAAAGGAGTGTAAGTTGTGTGCGTGCACCCACACCCACCCACACCCACACACAAATACACATTTTCCAAGATGGCTAGGCATGATATATAGTCACACAACATCCATACAGATTAATGTGAGTAGTGTGGCTAAATCCACTCATCAGCTCTGAGAACCTCAACCATAAGTTATACGGTCCCAGAAACTTTAATCCTGTGGCTGATCACTTACTCAGCAAGGTGATTTTCATCAAGTTACACTGGGTTCCTGTAAAAAAAGAGAGTATAGAACATCTGGCAATTTTAAAGCTCCAGGACCATATCTGTCAAGTACCAAAAAGAATAATTGACAATCATATAGGAAGCTGCCACAATGGAGCTCTGATAATAGATAATGAATTAAAGAATACAGCCCCCATTTGAATGATGAGAAAATAAAAGATTGAAAATTGCTATAAATAAGTTCTATGAATAAGAATGATTAATGTAATTGCTGACCATTTTCAGATGCAATTTAAAAAAAACACATTACAATGTGATAGAATTGACTTTACAGCAATATTCAAAGTCTCTTGTTTTGTTACATGAGCAACTGGGAACTGTATTCCCGAATTCTTACCCTATTCCATCGGACTGGACCTCTGGTGGATTAGTGCTTGTGAAATGGCAACTTCCCATGAGAGACCAGATGTGGTTTCTGCTAGTCTTGGATAATGAAAGCACAACTTCTTTACAGCATATTTAGCCTGAGATATGATGACATGGGAGTCTGGTGGTTATTTTTAGAAGGATTGGAAACCATGAGCTGCAAGGACTTCTCTCACATATGTTCTCTGTGATCATAAACATAGCAAGTACTTTAAATTACACAACCACATTCCTATGTAATATACCGGATGATAAACATAACAGGTCACACAAAACAACATTACGTTTCACCTAGCCTTGGATCCCCCGACTTTTCTAAACAATAACTGCCAATAATGTGTACATAGGGAAAAAACAGATATTTTTGCATTGTGATATGATGTTGAACTAACCAAAGTATAGGCTCATACAGATAATTTTATGTCTCTTTTTGCTGGGACCAACTAACTCAGTGCAGTTACATTACCTCCAACGTAGACAGAAATAGCAGCTAATGTGGTTCACTGGGTCAAAGTTACCACATTTTCTCTTCCATGGGAATTTTGCAGACCCATGCGTATGTGGGAAGAACTGACAACAGAGCCTCATTTTTACCTTCATACATTAAAGAATGCTGCTGAGTAATGAAAACTAATGAAACAGAGTTTGGACAGCACTATAGCAGAGAACCAAGGAGCCATAAAAAGAACAGGAGTACTTGTGGCACCTTAGAGACTAACAAATTTATTAGAGCATAAGCTTTCGTGGGCTACAGCCCACTTCTTCGGATGCATATAGAGTGAAACATATATCGAGGAGATATATATACACACATACAGAGAGCATGAACAGGTGGGAGTTGTCTTACCAACTCTGAGAGGCCAATTAAGTAAGAGAAAAAAAAACGTTTGAAGTGATAATCAAGATAGCTCAGTACAGACAGTTTGATAAGAAGTGTGAGAATACTTACAAGGGGAGATAGATTCAATGTTTGTAATGGCTCAGCCATTCCCAGTCCTTATTCAATCCTGAGTTGATTGTGTCTAGTTTGCATATCAATTCCAGCTCAGCAGTCTCTCGTTGGAGTCTGTTTTTGAAGTTTTTCTGTTGTAAGATAGCCACCCGCAGGTCTGTCATTGAATGGCCAGACAGGTTAAAGTGTTCTCCCACTGGTTTTTGAGTATTATGATTCCTGATGTCAGATTTGTGTCCATTAATTCTTTTGCGTAGAGACTGTCTGGTTTGGCCAATGTACATGGCAGAGGGGCATTGCTGGCACATGATGGCATATATCACATTGGTAGATGTGCAGGTGAACGAGCCCCTGATGGTATGGCTGATGTGATTAGGCCCTATGATGATGTCACTTGAATAGATATGTGGACAGGAAATGGACCGCTTGTGTGGATTGATCTAGGCTGAGGTTGATGGTGGGACACTACTGTGCTAATAAGCGATGGTCACATAAATACCACCCTATACCGGAAACCTACTGACCGCTACACTTACCTACATGCCTCCAGCTTCCATCCAGGACACACCACATGATCCATTGTCTACAGCCAAGCTCTAAGATATAACCGCATTTGCTCCAATCCCTCAGATAGAGACAAGCACCTACAAGATCTCTATCAAGCATTCTTAAAACTACAATACCCACCTGCTGAAGTGAAAAAACAGATTGACAGAGCCAGACGAGTACCCAGAAGTCACCTCCTACAAGACAGGCCCAACAAAGAAAATAACAGAACACCACTAGCTGTCACCTTCAGCCCCCAACTAAAACCTCTCCGGGGCATCATCAGAGATCTACAACCTATCCTGAAAGATGATCCTTTACTCTCACAGATCTTGGGAGACAGACCTGTCCTCGCTTACAGACAACCCCCCAACCTAAAGCAGATACTCACCAGCAACCACACATCACTGAACAAAAACACTGACCCAGGAACCTATCCTTGTAACAAAGCCCGATGCCAACTCTGTCCACATATCTATTCAAGTGACATCATCATAGGGCCTAATCACATCAGCCATACCATCGGGGGCTCGTTCACCTGCACATCTACCAATGTGATATATGCCATCATGTGCCAGCAATGCCCCTCTGCCATGTACATTGGCCAAACCGGACAGTCTCTACGCAAAAGAATTAATGGACACAAATCTGACATCAGGAATCATAATACTCAAAAACCAGTGGGAGAACACTTTAACCTGTCTGGCCATTCAATGACAGACCTGCGGGTGGCTATCTTACAACAGAAAAACTTCAAAAACAGACTCCAACGAGAGACTGCTGAGCTGGAATTGATATGCAAACTAGACACAATCAACTCAGGATTGAATAAGGACTGGGAATGGCTGAGCCATTACAAACATTGAATCTATCTCCCCTTGTAAGTATTCTCACACTTCTTATCAAACTGTCTGTACCGAGCTATCTTGATTATCACTTCAAAAGTTTTTTTTCTCTTACTTAATTGGCCTCTCAGAGTTGGTAAGACAACTCCCACCTGTTCATGCTCTCTGTATGTGTATATATATATCTCCTCAATATATGTTTCACTCTATATGCATCCGAAGAAGTGGGCTGTAGCCCACAAAAGCTTATGCTCTAATAAATTTGTTAGTCTCTAAGGTGCCACAAGTACTCCTGTTCTTTTTGCGGATACAGACTAACACGGCTGCTACTCTGAAAGGAGCCATAGTAACTGCTCACTTAGATTGGTTCCTTCATGACTGGGGTACCGATACTGAAAACCTTTACTCACAGAAGTAGTCACACTGAAATCAGTGGTGTGAATATAATAAACAGTATATTGCTCTACAGTCTGGAGTTAAACTACTTTTCCATCTTTAGAACCACAGCCAGAAGCCTCACCTGATGTGTCAGTTTGCTGAAAACAGATCCTGATGCCAAAAGATAATGCATCTAGCCATTTGGCAGCACTGAGAGTTATTGCTAGGAGTTGGGAGGGGTAAGGACTCCAATGGTAGGTGATAAGACTATACTAATTTAACTTCTGTCCTCCTAGAGAGTAGCTCTAAGTTACACTGCTAACCCTGGGGTCACAGTATCTAGTGGTAGAATGCAGAGAGATAGAAGAATTATGTTTCCCTTGCTGCCAAAATTGTTAGTATTCTAAAGAAAGGTAAACTGGCAAAATGTGCTTGATCTTTTAGCATTTCCCTGTAACGGTGAAGTCAAAAGTCTACAACACTCTAATATTTAGCCAGTGAGCTTGACATTCATTGGGCCCCCATGACAGATTCCATCCGTGTCTATTTTAATAGATGTTTCTGTTTTGAAGCCACAAAGAAAACCATAGTAACAGCTCACTTCCTAATCCAGTTCATTAATGACTAGGAAACTGATCCTCCTAACCTTTATTCATACTGGTAACCACATTGAGATGAGTGAGCCGGCTCCATGAGTAAGAGCTAACCTTGTGAGTATGGTTTTGCAGGATTGGGCATTGACACTTCATTACTTAATAAGAGTGGGATCTGTAACTGGAACAACAGCTAAGTGTGTAAAGTGTATAGAATCTACACATTCTTTCAAGGAGATCTGATTATGATGCAATTATCAGTTTTGTTTCAGCAGCAACAGATTAGTAAATCATTGTATACAGACATCCATAGGCTATAAGCAATAATAGCTACAGAGGACCATTTTAGCAAAGCATTCAGAACTCAGTAGGGAAACTGGGAATAAAGAAATGAATAATAGTAAAAAAAGACCAACACTGCTTCAAAAACCAACATACTATGTCATGAACCAAGTTTCTGGTTCTCTGTCAATCACTCCAATAACTGATGTCAATCATTCTCCAGTTCCCTTGTCTGTGATTTTTGACTGACCACAAAATAAACTTTTGTTTGTAATTATGGACTTTGCAATTCATCTGAGTCACAGGAAGGATTTTCATAGCTTGCCTGTGGAATAAGCATGGTATGCCCCAAGCTGTGTTCACGTATCCTCAAGCAATTCAAGCTAAAGTTTCCCACGATGATATGAAAGGAAATAAAAGATGCAGACAAACACAAGTCATTATTCTAAAAATAATGTGTGGGGCAGGGGGAGGGAAAGGATAGCTAATTTTTTTTTTCAAATAAGAATCTGAAAACTGCCTCTTTGAGAGGGCGTAATTAGACTATATGTGAATCTGTGTACTTTGATTCCTCTGAAAGATTCCTTATTTTTTCTATTTAGCCTTGTATTTATCATCTTACATTATCCACAAGCACTTTGGTAAGAATAAGTGTCTAATATTAATGTCCTTGTTGAGGATTTCTTTGCAATTTCTTTTAAACTAAAACAAAATAATTAAAAAAATTCAGCTGGTCATTTTGGACTCCCCTCCATCTCCTCCTCCCTCCCCCCCCCCTTTTTTTTTTTTTTTTGTATTTCTCATTTTCACCTTCCTTAGAGAAATTTATTTGCTTTTGTTTTGTTGTCAGAGCAAGTGTCCCCTGTTGTCTAGGTTGAGCATGTGAGAAGTAAGACTGTAATATATGTTCCTCATGCAAAACCCAGGAGAGGTTTGGAATTAATCCAGAAAAGTGAGAAATCTGATAACATCAATGAAGAACAAACATCTCAAATTTAGCATTTAGGTGAAAGCCTTCCCTCCCAAATTAGCTTTCTATAAATTCAAACATTACTGAAGAGCTGAGTTCCTTTTATTTGTTTATTTTTACCAGCTTTGCAGAAAGAGAGGCTAAAACAACTTTGATTAAAAAATAGCAAAGATATTCTACGGAAACTGGCCCCTTTACTGTAAACAGTGCCTCTTTGCAAACTAAGCAGCTGTACAAAGGAGAGACAATGCAGGGTGTCCCCAGCATCATTAACCAACTTCCCTTCCTCTTGAAACAATCACTTCGATAAAGCAATTACAACAGCATCATGGAACAGTAGAACAAGGGGAAAAAAATAACCTTACCAGCTTCTCCTACAGTATATAGCTGAAAAGAAAACAAAACCCCAGCTGCTGTATCACATGCAATTGGTCTCCCAGAATGAATTGACTGAAAGAACTCTGAAAGGCTAAAGTCTTTCGTACCCTGTGTTTAGTTTCTCCTCAGCTCCCTCTCTTCGAATCTCCTCACAAAGCCATTCTCCTATTCCCTAATCCTCACACAGGAAAAAGCACACACCAAATGACTTCAGCAGAAACCATTCTCCTGGGGGGTGGGGGGGAAAAGAGATTCTGCTGGCATTCAACCATTGCAGTATGTTAATCCTCAGAGAGGGTATCCAAATAAACTCGCCTACACAGTGTGGTCATTTGGACATCAGGCACCAAATGCCATACAAAGAGTGCTTCTTGACAAGGCATAAAAAAGTGTGCATCTCCATTCATCAACATCTCAGCTACTAATTTCTGAAATAAATACATCCCTTGATCCTTCTAAGAGTTCCCTGTTTACATCTCAGTTAAAGTATACTAAAGAATTAGTTTTTTTTTTTTTTTAATTAGCTACCTGAATTTCCTAAGGCTGCTAATGGCCCTAATTTTTGTTTATTTAATTTTCAAATAAAGACCCTGGAAATAAAGCTACATTTTTTTTTAAAAAAAAGATAACAACAAAGATGAAGTTAAAAAAATCCTAACAAATAATATCAAAAATGTATTCGGAATCACTGAAATCAACGGTGAGTTATTAAAACATCTACACTTCCTAAAATGTTTTTAATAGCTACAAGCAGAAAAAACTATTATGTAAAGTTTACTTTGACACCAACTTCTAACTACATGTAAAATGACCTATATTTGGTTTTCCCAGATAATGCACCTTGAAGTTATGCCATATAAATCAAATCTCATCCTCAGCATATTCTTCATAGTTCAAGTAGTCTTTAGAGCTTTGTTCAAAAACATTGTTGTTTTAATTGGAAACATAAGCTTTACCTGCCCATCTCTCTCTGAAGCTCAGAAATAAACAGCTGCCACAAAACAAATCAAAAGATGTGGAAAAGCAGATGGTACCATTCGACAGCTTAAATGTCGGTTTGTTAGCCTTCTAGTAATAATTGATAAGGATACTTCCCCCCTGCTTGTTCCTTTACTCAGCAGCATGCCATTTGTGCCTTTCAGACAAAATAAATAGACTTCAAACCACCAGCTTCACACACACTAACACTTACCAATGCTATTTCAACCTGACACAGGCTTACTTTGTTCTTCTGTGACCCTGTACAGAAACCTGAGGTGACGGTTTGATGGATGAGGTTCTCTGTTCACAATATAGGTTGTGACTTCATTAGCTATGACTCCCCCCTCACCCATCCCATCCTCCATTATGGCTTATCTAGGGAAAAACAAAAACAAAAAGCTACTACACACAAAACAATTTTAACAATGAAAATGAAACAAAACCTGTGTAGCAAAGGCTGAGACTTCCTTTTCTACCTCACAAAAGTTGAGAGGGTTTGTTTGTTTTGCTTTGGTTTTTGTTTTCTCTACATTTTTCTGGGTTTGTTGTGGAAAAGGCTGTGGGAGTAAGAGGTGGCTAGGGAGACATTACAAGGAGGAGGGCTAGTGTCAGTAGCACACTACATAGCTTATTTTGGCCAAAAAACCCAGCATCATCAGCCAGGAAGGAAAGAAGGATTTTTTTTGTTTCGTGTACCATCAAGGGCACTTGAATTATGACCTCTGTCAATTTCTTCTAACTACTAATTTAATGGCTTTACCAGGAACCTTGGACAGTTGTGTATTTCACTAAGGCCCCCCATCCTGTAATAGGATTTGTGAGGCGAACTCTTGTGCCATACGAAGTCCCAGTATGGGATTGCTTATTATCATTAAAATGTAACTAAAATATCAGAGGAACAATATGTACTAAAATTTAATTTAGTGGCACCATACTATTTCAAGAACAGATTCCACACTAAAATGAACTTTTAACATTATAGTTAACTAAGTTATTTTATTTACAGCTTTCATAGATTTTTTTACCTCATTGAATATCCGTTTCTACATTTCAAGCTCTCACGCAGCATCATTGCCTCACAGAATCATCTAGTGGTAAAATGGATATGGAATTGCAGTTTCGTATTAGAACCATAAGATACAGGGCTTTTGCATCCGTTCCATGTCTAATGTCAGCAGCAAAATGATATGCGTTTCTTCACTGCTCTCTGAGTGCTGCCACCTTCCCAGTGAAATAGATGAGACACTTCCATTCCAATAAATTCTCTATAATTTTGGGGTCAGTCCTGCAAATACTTAATTTTGTAATGTTACTCAAGTGAAGGAGAAACCCAATTAATTTTAGTGGGACTGCTCATTTCTATCTATGTGTCTGTCTAACTTTGTTACTTATATGACCATTCTGATAGGACTGTAGCCACCTCAGTCTGTAATGTTGTCGTCACAACATTCCTGTGAGGTAGGGAAGTGCTATTAGCTCCCATTTTACAGATGGGGGACCTGAGGCACAGTGAGTTTATTTGACTTCCCCAAGGCCACACAGAAAATCTGTGTCAGAGCAGGGAAGTAAACCTAGGTCTCCCGAGACCCGAGCTCGCATCCTGAATAAGAAGTCATCCATCCCCAAATAGCTCACATTTGGTTATATTATTTGAGGAATTATTTACAAAAACAAATATTAGCTTATGGTTTGTCTGAGAACTGGTTGAGCATTCACTGTCCATTACCCACACCACATTGTTGGCCACCTAAGTCATATGCTATTGTCTCTGTTCCCTGATGGCATGACCTAAACATTGTAAAAATGAGTCTTTTCGAGTCACAAGTTAGCCACAAACTTTTGTAACATTTAGATTATTCTGTTGGTATGAAGCTTTTCAAAGTGACTCTGATAACATTTCTAGTGAAAACATTTATTCAGGTGAGTGTTCCTGATTTTGCTTTCTCAAGTTCTAATGAACAGAAACTTGTTCACACAAATGTTCAAAGACAATCAAATATATGGAGTGATTAATACCAGCAAAGCAAAATTGGTGGGTTTTATATAGTATATTTTATATTGATATGTTTTGTTTCATTCACATAGCTCTATGTGAGTGAAACTCATCCCTGTGTGGAGGACCAGCACAAGCACTACCATACAGTTAAGTCCCACTCATTTTGAGGGCTTAAGTGGGACTTAAGCAGTACAGGGCCTTTGCACTGACTCTCTGCATGGGGTGAATTCAGGGCTGGCTCCAGGCACCAGCCCTCCAAGCATGTGCTTGGGGCGGCACCTGGAGGGGGGTGGCGCTCACCCGGGGAGAGCGGGGCTGCGGCCGGGCTCGGCACCCTCCCCCTGGCGCTCCGGCCGCCGGGGAGAGCGGGGCCGCGGCCGGGCTCGGCACCCTCCCCTGCCGCGCTCCCCGCCGGGGGGGGGGGGGGGGGGAGGCGGCGGGAGGCTTTTTTGCCTGGGGCGGCAAAAAAGCCAGAGCCGGCCCTGCGGTGAATTTCACCACTTATGTAGATGGCTTTCAGAAGTTGCACTTGTGAACCATTTCTCTCTCTATGGTAGCTTTTGAACTGGTCTCATTGGTTTCAGGATCTCTGACATTAGGATCTGGGAACCTGCTGTCTCTAAAGAAGGAAATGTCCCAAACTATAGGTACACCAACTTAAGAACCCAGTATTGTCAACTTCAAGAGATCAAAAATGAGCCGGACCCCCCTCCCCCCCCAAAAATCATGAGACTGGCCCCCAAACGAGATTTTTTTTTAAAGTATATATTGTGTTTTTAGGTCAAGTCTCTGGATTTTTGAACTCCCCCTGCCCATCCCAGGGTGTGTGCATGCAACAATTAGTGTTGCCCACTCTCCCACATGTACTGGATAAGGTGATTTTGGCCCCTGCTACAGGAGCTTTCACCCTCACATCTGCCCCTCTCCTGCCCAGCAATTAATCCAGTGCCCCAATCCCGCATCAGTTCTGTCCCCACCCAACCCACCTCAATTCAGCTTCCCCTCAGTTCAGTCCCCCAGCCCCCATAACCACCACCAGCATCAGTTCAGTCCCCCTACCCCATAGACTCTCACCACCCTCATTTCACCCTCCCAGCACTCACCCCATCTCTTCAGAACCCACCATCAATACACCCCCCCTGCACCCCATCAGCCCCCACCCTCCTCACTTCAGCCCCCCTGCAGCTCCCAGGCCATAGTTCAGCCCTCCCAGCCTCACCCCTGCTCCTCTTAGGGTTCTTCACCCTCCCCAGCCCTGGCGGAGGAGACTGCAGTGGGGTCCTCTCTCCTACTTCCCAGGCTGGCAGGGAAACACTGTCTTCCAAGGGCTGACAGCGGGGGAGCCTTGGGCGGGCTGACAGTGGAGCCATGGCTGAAAAAAATAATCTTGACAATTGAGAATTCTATCAAGATCATGAGACAGGATTAATGTTACTTAGAAATTGTGTTTCTTGCGATTAATTCATGAGAGTTGGCATGTGTGAGAATTGCCTATATCTAACAGTTTTCCTACTCTCCAGGATGTAATCAGGAATTACAGTATAGCACAGATATTGGAAAGAGGTGTAGGCATCACATAGAAAGTATCTTTCGAATGTGAAAATGAACAGGCTCCAGCTCATCTCAAAATGTCAGCCACTCTTGGAACCGGAAGCAGGTTATATAATTGTTCCCACAACAAAAATAAAACACAACAATCAAAAGTAACACACAAGAATCGGAGAGTCTCTGTTTGGAGCAGAATGTAAACTTTCATACTGATTCACAGGAAGAGGCCTGGGCAGAAACAAGGTTGGAATTTTGGGAAATGTTCATTCTGCTGATATAATTTCTCTTTTATTTACTCTCAATTAAATCCTCATTTATCCTTATCCTATCTAAAACACCTGATTGGCATAGTACTGACTTCGTTCTGTGTTTCTTGGATTAACAAGAAAAAAAAAAGGCAACGTCATTTTGGTCATAATTCTGCATTTTTAATAGTAATCCTAAATGTATTTCAAATCCCTAAGCAGAACAGAGTATGTAATTGCACTGGAAATGATTCTAGCAAAACTAAACATGAAAGGACACTAAGCTCTTTGAGGATCTCTGATGTGACTGATTAGATTAGCCTAGCACAGCGACACTTCTGTTGTGGATCTGCTCTTGGGGAAAAAATTCCAATAATTCTAGAACACACTGTGGAGACAGAGGCAAAAGAGGCAGTTAACATTAGAAACAATAAAAACAAAGAAAAATGTACACTCAACCTCTAATATTTACATTCAGTATTATTATTTATGAGCTAGTGAGTGAATGAACAAAGACAATGCTTTGTCCTCACAACCATTAATTATATCTCTCCAAGATGAGTAGTTGATAGTGTTAGTCACAACTAAGCCTTTGTTGATTGAAAAATCCCATACACTAATGAACAGCTTCCTACATTTGTCAAAATTGTTCTTCGGGACTATTATATAAAAGCAGTTAACGATGTCATCGGTTCTGATCCTGCAAGGAGCTCTATGGGGTGGATGCCTGCATCCATGTGGAGGCCTACTGAAGTCACTGGCATTCTGCACAAAGCCAGTTGCAAGGTCAGAGCCTTACACAAATAAGGAAAGAAGCAAATTGTAACAAATCCGTACACACCAAGGACTTCATAGATGTTACTACATTGCACAATAAAAGAGACTGAAAACTTTTCAGCAATAAAGAGGATAGACTTTAGATCCTCTCAAAGCATAAGTCTCTACTACATGAGAGAGATTATCCTTTCTGTTAACTATTAGCAGTGTAGCGTCCATGACCTACATGTGGAGCAGTTCTGATTCCATCCAATAAAGGGCAGTGGTAAACATATTCTCTAGCCTGTGGTACCTTTGGATTTTCTCAGAATGGTTTCAGTCTGGGGGACAGCCCTATGCCAAGCTATGATGCTTTCTTTATTTGCCAATGACTAAATGCCACTTCATCCCCTTTTTAAAAAATCCTCAATAAATTTTACAATTAGGTTTCCCTCTGAAACAATAACTAAAGTAACTCAGACAATCTGAAAGTATGAAGCCCAAAAAATCAGGGAATTGTAACTAGCTCCCTGAAAGTATTACACAATCTCCGCAAACTGCAGATCTTGGGGCAGAAGACAAGCTGACAATGGAGTCAAGCAAAATTGGCCTTCTATCCTCTAATCTCCCATTGATTTTTTTCTTGACAGTTTTGGAATCATTTTATCTACTGAGACAGTGTCATTTTTTATATTTTTCCATTGCCAATTCATTTTGGCACATTAAAAATACTCAGAAGCCACATGGAACAGCCAAATTTCAGATCTAAAGATAAGAGATCAACAAGATTATAACTTGATTTCGATTCAACACTGTCAAAAAAGCAATGGTTTACAACTGCAGGAAAACTATGTTTTTGCTTTAGGTAAAGTACAGATGGAGTACAAACCCATGGAAGGTCCAAATTTTGGAAATGTTAGAGATTTTCAAACAACTTTTCTTTCAGGCCAGCTCCTTATTTTTCTCAATAAGCCCTGAAAATGTACCATTTGCAAATAAAGTTGTGGATGATGCAGACCCAATCAGTGCTTAATATGTATAAGTGTTCTGGTGATGTTTTCAGTTACATATCACAGATATGCCCTCTGAGAAAGAAGTGAGAAGGGAGAGTAGAGGAGTAGAATTAGAGAGAAGAGAGAGAGCTGCTGAGAATCAGATGGAAATAGGGAACAGAAATAGGAAGAGTAAAAGGAGAGGGAGAGATGGTATAGAGCAAAAAAAGAAAGAACTGAGATGAAGAGAAAATGAGAGCAAGAAACACACAAGATTGTGATATTACTTAGCATTAGTAAGAGAAAAAAAGACTCACTCCAGCAAGAACTCTATAATAGTCAGTGATTTCAACTTTGCAAGGGTCTATCCAATTATATTCTTTGGTTTTAGTCCATATGGGTTCATCCTGTCCCCACTCCCAAATTTTGCTTTTAGTTTTTGACTTGGGGGAACTCATATTCTCAAAGTAAAAGTCAGCCAAAATGATTGAAGTTCAGCTGGTTTTGCATCAGGAGTTTGAGAGACTAAGAATATCTGTAGAATCTAATATCAAAGCATAAATCAGCCCAGGTTTGCGTGAATGGTGCTTGAACTATAGTGAATGCAGCCTCAGTTTAAAGCTTGTTAAAAAAAAAGAAAACAGAATAGCAATAAGGCAACTTTCCTGCCATTGGTTAACATAGTGCTAGTTGCAATGGCAAGATCCTAACCCTGCTCCAGCCTCTTTACATGTGACATGAAGTAGTTCTAAAAGCCCCACATTTGGCTGGGAGAAGATTCCCCCAGGACTGGCCATAAGAATGTCTTCCAAGGACCGCCTCACAAATTGTAGCATAGAGTATGTGCTGGGGTGACGTTGCACATACTCGTGGAAGAGGCACATCAGGAATAGGGCCTCAGCACATAGTGCTGTGGAGATTCTGGTCAGAGCTGCTGCCCATAGGCAGCCAGGGACAGGCTGCTGTAACTAGACAGGCTCCCAGGACTGTCTCAATTATTCTGGTGATCGCAGACCAGGCCAGGATTAGGAGAGTGCAAAAGTGGCTTTACACCACTTTAGTCCCTCCCACCCTCACCCTGGACTACAGATTCTGTACTATGCTTAGGCTACATCTATGCTTGTGCGCTTCCCTGGGTACTTATCCATGTATTGCTAGCAGATGTTCCCCATATGCACACCAAGTGTCCACATATGCCAAGCTGGGCACGGGTACATGCTGTGCACAGGAATATACCTGTGTGCTGCGTACACACTAACCCTTTTCAGGATGGCACAGTAGCACCACCCCTGAAATGGTAGTATCCCAGAGTTCTATTCAACACAGGAGACTCTGGGAAGTGCTGGCACTGTATGCCGCCTTCACACATTTGGCAACAGCAGCTCCTGGCCATCTCTCCGAACTGTGTTGGAGACATGGAGCAAGTGTATGATGATGTGGTTCTGCTCCTGTCCAAAGCACAAATGCTTGTGTGGTTCAGCATTGGATACTGGGCAGAATCGGTCCATAAAAATTTGAGATGGTGAAGATGACTTACCCAGAAGGGGAATGAAAATCTGCAGTAGTCCCAAGGAAAGTGCTAAGTCCCAGGATTGCAACAGAATGCCTATGGGTGGACCACCATTTCTGATCCCGGAAAACCGGCATGGTGTGATGAGACCAGATAGTCTTGGAAACCTGGGATGATGATCAGTGGCTGCAGAACTTCTGAACGAGGAAGCAGACCTTCACAGAGTTGTCTGAGCAACTTGCAACAACCCTTCAGTGCCAGACCACTTTGATTTCAGAAATCCATATCAGTACATAAGTGGGTGGCTATCACCCTTTGGAAGCTGTTAAGCCTTGGCATCTACTGATCAGTTGCAAACCAGTTCAGCTCTCAGGGAACAGGCATACATTGAACAAAGAGCTAAAGGGGTTTATAACGAGAAAAAAAATGAGCCTTAAAAAGGTTAAATTCACTGAGAAAAGTGGGTAAACCATGTCTGTGGACATGTCGGGAGAAGGGAAGGGCCAGGAGACATAGAGGGGTGGGGGAATGCTGCAGAATATTGTGCAGGGGTACAAACATGGACATCTTCTGTGTGGGTCAGGGGATGAACACAGGTTGGACAACAGGGAGTGGATCAGGCTCATTGTTCCCTCACTGAATGCTGGGGGGGGGGTTTTCTCTGTGAGGAGTTTCAGTGGAGAATGATGTGTCGGGCATCCAACATGCTCCTTCCCATTGGGGAGCAGTGGGATTCACCACCTCAGCAGAAGGCTGCGTGACAGCTAGAGAAGGAGGAGGTGAAGCCCATTCCCATACAGGAACGGCAGCCACCACGGGAGGCAGACCCCAAAAGTGTTCTGCCACCAGTTGGATGAGGACCTGCATGATCCCCTTCTCTCTGTGCATGCTCCCATTGCCGGTGCTGCATCTCCATTTGTTGGAATGCCTCATCGTACCTAAGAGCCCATTCCTCCCTTTCCCAGAGAAAGTCAAAGTGCTCTTGACTGCTATCTATGCCAAGAAGCAGGTCTTCCTCTGCTACCTCTGGGGTGCTGCTACTGACCAACCACTGGAATGGTTTCCCTGTTGGCATTGAAATATCCTACCAAGTTAAATACAAGGGTAGCATTCTATTTCATTTTTCCTTGAGAGGTACCTAAATCCCCCCACATAACATAACTGTGCTGCCGAAGGCCACAATATTGATACTCTTTAGGATCCCGGAAATGCAAGTGTTACAGCCTCTTTTCTTCAGACTACTTATGCAGCCCATGAGGAAGAAGCAGAGGGTAAATATGGTAAGATACCTGTGTTACTTTTATTAAAATGTTGTAATGTTTGCAGTTCATCAAGGGACTGGTTGGGGTGTGGTTTGGTTTCTTCAGGGGTAACATTACCAGTCACCTTTCTTTTCTTTAAAGGCTGGCCATCACTTGGAGAATATAGCAGTTTTGAAGGTATTGGAATGGAAAAAAAGAAATGTGCTTCCTAGTACCATAGTGGACTAATGGTGACCGCTAATGGTGACCGCTCTACTTATTGCTGAGTGGAAGGGTTTGGTGAGATACGAAGGTGAACCAAGCACATTTGCCCTGTCATTAAGCCTGAAGAACCATCTTGAATTTCTGCGACACCAAAAACATACTGAATTATATTTACAGGCCTGAGTGGCAATTCAAGCAGAAATTGACTATTCCAAGGTAGAAGACGGAGTTCCCCTGGAAGAGGACAGAAAACATCCACTCAACCCCTAGCACCTCCACATCACCAGATGATCCGGCCCATGTCCAGCAAGCAGCATTGAAAGGGACATAGAACACCGAGAGTGACTCCAGAAGTGTATTTTCTTCCCTGAAGTTTTGGATTAACCACACATGGCAATTGCCTCTCCCCAATAAGGGAAACAGCATTGTGTTTATGCAACTGCCTAAGTGGATGCTTCACCCACCCCCCTGCTTCTCCCAGCTTTCAGGACAGATGCCAGAGACTGGGAATGGTTCAAAACATTTGAAATAGTCAGAGAGAGAATGGACTGCTTTGATTTTCCTCAGCAAACAAACTGTTCTCTTTCCCTTCCCTGACCTAGGCGAGCCTGCACTTAAGCCACCAACCACCCCCATTCCCTTTCCACATGGCTCCCACTCATAAGATGAAGGAAAGACTCGAGGGGGGGGAAAGAGGGATGGTGTTGGGTTTTTGCACAACCATAATTGTCATGACAATCTGTTCTTTCCCCACCGGGGCGCTTTTAAAATCCACCCCCGCCCTCCCTTCTCCCGGCCCCTTTTCACACAGCCCAGGGACTATCGTTATCAGTGATGGTCAAGAAATGCATAGAGACAGAGGCACAGTGACTGCTCATTAATAAATCTGTTATAGCTTCCACTATATGCTTTATAGTGGTTCATGGGATTTACAACCGTGTGTTGCTCCAGGACTATGTCAGGGCAGAGCAGGGATTGGATCCTGTGGGGAGAGGGTAGCAGGCATGTAGCACCAGAGCAAGAGGGGATATTGTCAGGGAAGGTGGGGCTCCATTGTAAAAAACTTACCAGCAACAGATGCTGGTTCCTACAGTGGTTGTGTGTCCTCAGGCTCCTCGGGGCAGGGCAAAGGGGGCTTTCTCAACAGGTCTGCCAGATAGAGGTGCAGAATCACATGCTCTTCTTCCTCTGTCTCCCTCAGGACTCCTTCTGGAACTTCCTCGGAGATCCCCACTGCCTCCTTGGCTGCATCCTTCATTGGTATCCAGTCATACAATGAATAGGGATACCAATGAAGGGCATGGGCAAGGAGGGGGGAGAGAGTCACTTCAGGTGCCGTACCCACAGCCCTGGAGAGGAATCAGTCCAGCTCACTGTAGCAAGGGCATGTGCGAAGTCCCCTCCCAAAGTGACCGTTGGAGTCCTTCACCCTCCACTACAGGAGCCTGAAGTGCTTCATACACCTCATGTACTTGGGAAGGAGGCAGAATACTACAGTGAAAGATGCTTCTGTTAATACCTGCTTATTGTCTTCGTTAAGTGCTTTGGGAAAATGTAGTCTTTAGATTTTGTTCAAAATAATGAAGCCTAAATATTTTGTTGACAGGGGCAGGTTTCAGAACAAGCCAGGAGACAGATTAATTTGGAAGGAAGGGGCTAGTAAGGCAGGGTCCCATGTGAGGTATGGGGGAGAGCTGGAGAGACAGGTAAGAGCTAAGTCTGGAGAAGCAGCTCCATGACAGCTGGAAAGGCAGGCCAGCACAGGTGAGAATCTGCAGCCCGCTTCTGCTCCAGTCTAGACTGAGAATGGCTTCTCATCCTGGGAGCTGCAATCACATCAAATATAGGGGCATCATGACTAACTGTTCTAGGTCTGATCCAACTCCCATTCAGCATAATGGTAGTCTCTTCTTTGACTTGAATAGGGGTTGGTTGGTTTAATGAGTAGGTGGGGCAGGAGTTCTGAAACTATAGGAGCAGGGTGCTGAAACCTTTTGCTGTTGTAACATGGGGTCACAGTGTGGAAAAGGTTGAGAACTACTGAGACAGAGGAACTCCCTTCATAGACACTTAAAGAAGGAAAATAGCAGAGTCCCTCCACAGGCCTAGAGATGAACCAGCAGGCACAAGCAACCCATGAAATATCTTCTGAGAGCTTATACAAATTTAGCCATAAATCCCTTTAGAAAATTAAATGCGTTTTCAGTGACCACAGTTTAATGTCAAAATAAAATGGAAGAGAGAAATTGGGTGAGGTAATATATTTTATTAGTGAGAGAGACAGGCTTTCAAGCTCCACAGAGCGATTCTTCAGGTCTCTCACCAACAGAAGTTGGTTCAATAAAATGTATTACTTCACCCACCTTCTCTCATATCCTGGGATCCACACAGGTATGAACACTGCATAAAATAATCATTTTAATTTAATCCTTTGCTTTTGCTCATCCTTCTCTCTTTTCATTTTTCTTCCAAAAATCATATTCTTCTCCCCTTTGTTATTTTTTCCCCCAGTACTTACCCATCAATTAATTTCTCCCTCTCTCCTCGGTAGGGTACCTAACCAAATTAAGTGAAAGCAATACAAGTAAGTTGTTCACATGGGGGTTTCCAGCAGTTTAGCCAAATTGATTTTAAACCTGATTTTACTTAAAGTGAAACATTTCTGTGTAAACCAGCCCTAACTTTATTCTAAGACATAAGGGAGTCATTTAGACTATTCTCTAATATGTTCTGAGGACAGAGCAGTCAGTGACTACAAAGGTAGGCTGCAACTCAAACAGGCATTAGAACACAAACATTCTTTACCACAGCAGCCTCTATTGATGTTGGCAAAGATTTAAAAAAGCAGCTTTCTTCTAACAATGAATGAATCCCAGTAATGTTACAAGTGTTATCACCCCTTACTTGCTCTTAAGAGTAGGTTTTGGAAATTGCTCTATATGTGCCTATAGAAGCTGGAGTCTATACTATGGTGTAAATGTTACCTTTTGTGAAGTTGCCATAGAGTATATTAATAGAATAAGAGGTTTGGTTTTTTTTAACCAGAATAAAAACTGGTTGGTAGACACCATAGTCTGTTGCTAAAGCCATCTTTAATTTGCAAAGGCCTTGATTCCTTATATCCTTAAAGAAGAAAGGCTCCCTCCTATGGTTAATTTGCATAAAGCTACCAGCACTTCTGTTGTAATTCTGCAGTCAACTCTGTGTAGAGAAGCTCCATTTCAAACATGATACCATGTATTGTATGTCTATCAAATGTATCATTACCTTTTTAAAAAAATAACTGCCAATGCAAGCCATCCAGAAGCTGTAGTTGAGATCTTGATTTTACTGAGATCAAAGGTGAGATTAAGCTTTCATTTGACTACAAAATAAAATTGTCAGTCATAAATGTTCACCTTCCAGGATCATTTATAAACATATTTGAGTTACACTTTCTAATATTTTAATAGCTACAAATGGTTCCTTCCAGGGTAAATATTTTGCCATTGAATCAGGCTATAGAAATTGCAAAACAGAATTAGATTCTATTGGCAGAAATGATGAATTTAGTAAGTGTAGTAGGCAAATAGTGTATTGCTAGTATTTGTGCAGGTATGTGAAGTTGACCAAATGAACTTCAGTGCCAGAAACAGATGGATGCTATGATTTGATCTTTACTTATGGTGTGTTTTATTAAGGCTGTAAAACAAAGTCCTAGGATTTAAAACTACAAAACTTGAATTTATGCAGTGAAAGTGTGCAGTGATTATACTTTCATTTATCTAACATAAATAACAGTGCCCTAACCTCAACACAATCCCATTCCCACTAGCCCAAAGTAGCACGAGCTTGCCAAGAAGAGGAAATAAAAAATCTGTTAGAAATAATATTCAGTTGTTCACTTTTGAATTGTAACAGCTTGTGGTTTATAAACTTCCTTTATTACAATTACAGCAAGTAAACTCTTTCACCAACTCTCCTTGGGCATCTCAGTTTACCTTAGCTGACCAGACTAAAAATGAAGTTGTCAGAAGTCCTTGGCTGAAGTTGTTTTTATGGCAATGATATTTGTTATAATAAATCTTGGAAAATCATGGGGAGTCTGCTTGGAAAAAATATTTCCTCTAAATTCATTATGAACTGGTTTCTTCACTTAGAAGACTCAGTTGCTATAAACATTGTTCTTAACCTTATTTTCCATTTTAACAGGATTTAATCTGTGTTTTCATTTGTTTGAGTTCAGTATGAATACCTGGAAGTATTACAGAACATGTAACTGAATATAACAAACAACCTCTTGAGTACTGTAATTTCATTGCAGTACACTCAACACCTGCACTAACACATTTTTCATTAATGGACTACCCTAAATGTTTATATAACTACCAAGAGAGTTTATTAATGCTCACAAAAATTCTGCTAGACAGCTCGCCCTTTTCAGTAATTAAGGCACAATAAAATTTTGGAACTTTGTGTACAGTTCTCTCATGCTAGCAACTCAAATGGCTGGCTGCAGATGGCAATTCTGATCATGTGCTAAGTAATCCAGAGTTTTTCCAAACGGCAGATTTACATGGAAAAGTTTTAATAAATGGTCAGCTTTAGCTCCACAAGCTGTGAATTCCACCCAAACATTGAACAAATCTGTAACAAAACCCATGTCTGGGCTGTGAACGGAGATTGCATATTTTAATGCTAGTGTCAACGACCTCTCTTTTTTTCAGACACAGAAAGGACCTGATCCAACTCCCACTGAGGTCAATAGGATTATTTTCATTAAATGTATTGAGAATTAAACGGAGCCATAAGAATCCGCATGCTAGTCATCATTTAGACTTAATCCAATTTCCACTGAAGTCAATAGGAGATGGATCAGGCTCTTGGTAAGAAGGACATGACAAGGTGTCGATGTGACACAGGACTGGTTGGGGAAGATCCTGGAAGCGCACACATGATCAGCCAACCTTTGATCACTTTCAGCATCTCAGTTGATCGATGGCTCTTTCAGGTGGCCTGTCAGATGGAGTTAGTGAAAATGGTGGAGAAGTGCTGTTTTCTATAAAACCAACAAGGACATTTGAAACAGCCATGCAGTCAAGGACATTACTAGTTTTCAGGCAAACATGGTCAACCCCAATTATAATACATTGTGAGGAAGGCAGAAAAAAAATCTTTTGGCTAGAGCTACATCAGTCCTCTCAAAGGAAAAGGGAAGACAAAAAGCCTCCATGATTTGATAGCTCTGGTAGCCATCTATAAACTTACACTTGGATATGAATTCTCATAACAAGAACCTAACCTTAAGGAACAGAAATGATAAATTGCAGAAACTTTAACTGATTCTTCAAAAATATGGTTGCCAGCTGCAGCAGCCAGAACAGCTGATATTTCATATGTAGCATGTAAAAAAAAAAATCCACATCCTGGCACCATTTCCTGCCATTCCTCTAGTGTTAACCCCATAAAAAAAAAAAAAAAAAAACCAACTCATTTTTCAAGGCTGAATGTAAACTATAGCTTTAGTTTAAATACATAAGACATCATTAACAAATAAATACATAATTGTAACCAGCCATATGTACTAGTCCCCCGTATGGTCATGTACTCATATTGGCCCAGAGCCTCAAAGGTATTTATCTGCTGGAGGATCTGGGCAATTGTCTTCTTCCCCATTATATCTCTTTCCCACCTCTGCCCTGTGTTGTTACCTCCTGTTTCTCATCCTAACTTAGGGTCAGATTGAGCCTGATCATTACAAGAGAGAGTGTGCAGGTTGAAGAAGAGGTGCAGAGAACTTTCTGTCTATGTTTCATGCAAGGGCCAGGCAGAATAACTTTCCTTATACTCACAGAAGTGCTCCCTTGGAAGTGTGGGTCCTCACAGCTCTATTCTTCCCTCCCACCCACCTCCAGGCCTACACAGCTGTCCAACAGTATACTACACCAGCTTCCAAGGCACAATCCCTCCCCAACCTTTTTCTGGGGTTTTTACTGTCCCTTACTCGTGGATGTGTCGCATAGACAAGATTCTAAGTTCTTTGGGACAGGAAATCAACCATACACATCACTGGAGAGATAAAAATAATATTTAAAGTACTGTACAATGGAAATGTACATTATCAATTCCCATGCTGCAACAGTTAATTTTACATTTGCTTTCCCCAAGCATTTCCAGAGTGAGTTATTGCTCATCCAATCAGGCAAGAGAAACAATACCATGTAAATTCTGTTGTCACAACTAAGCAACACACCCTGAATTTTGAATAGCATGCACAGAGAAAGTTGAATTTGTGAAATTTTTCACTGAGCAATTTCAAACAATAAAATCCAGAAAATGATGATCTATGTATGGACGGAAGTTCTGCTAACAGAAAGAGAAATAATTTATTAAATTGATTCATTATGAATTATAATTCTAGGAGCCAAGTTAAAAATCTGGGATGGTTAACTCATTTATGACAAACTAAGAATCAACACAAGTATTTAATCTTTTATTGAAATACGGAAGAAATAAGATACTTTTGGTTTTTAAGTTATACATATCTTCATCACTAATGCTCTGCAATGCCTGATCAGGTCAGACCTAAAGGCATGATACTACAACCCTTACTCATATGAATAGTCTCACTGAAGTCAATGAGAATACCCACATGATTAAGGCCTAGCCTACACTAGGAAATTAAGATGGTATAACTATGTCGCTCAGGGGTGAGAAAAATCCACACCCGAGTGATGCAGTTAAACCAACCTAACCCCTGGTGTAGACAGCACTATTTCAATGGGAGAATTCTCCCATTGACCTAGCTACTACCTCTCAGGGAAGTGGATTACCTTCACCAACAGGAGAACCCTCCCCTCCCCCACCTGCCACTGGTGTAGGTAGTGTCTTCACTGAAGCACTACAGCAGCACTGCTGCAGCATTTTATGCATAGACAACCCCTAAAGATTAACCATACCTGCAAGAATCTGGCCCCAGAAGCCGCTTTGCTTCTTGTAAGTAATGCGGCCATTCCAAATTCTTGCTGATGAAACCCAACAATATGTATTGTCTCATTATGTACAACTCCATATGCACCATACATGGTGATCATTAAAGCAACATACAGTATTTCATTGTCCAATGGATGTCCCACCACCTTTATATCTGAATTGTCAGGAAAAGATGTTAGTATGCCTCTGCCACCTTTCCTGGAGGGTATTTCACAGAGTTAAAGAAATGGATTTGCCAATACGCACTCTATTTAAATAAGAATACACTGGAATATGCTCTTTGGCTGTAACAGTAGATCCAAAGACAAAATGATTTCTTCTATCAAAACCCCTGTTGCTTAAAGTCCTGGTTTGAACCTTCCATTCTCGTTGGAACTTCGTTGAGAGGATTTCAAGTGTGTTGGCAGAGGTCATCCTCCCTGAGTGACGAGGTCAGCTCCGTGCCCCAGGAGTGTGAGGGTTCGAGGGGAGGAGTGAAGGAACCTGAATACTATCCATTGTGATTGTAGGCTGATATTGAGTCCTGCTCCGGCTGAACCCTGGAGATCAGCATTACACATCTGACAGCTAGAGGTCATTTACTTTTGTGGCAATTCTTTTAGAAAGGCAAACTTTTCTCTGGTGAATATTTGTATCAATTTAACAGTCATCGGGGCAACGCTAGTGTCTAAAAATGAGGATATTTGGGGGAGGGTTGGATATGTTTTCTAAGAGCTACATGGAATTTGGAATGGGCTGAGACTTATGTTTTGTCATAGGAACAAGATCAAAAGTTACCCTGAGCGATTCTTGTAAATATGTGGTGTATGAGAGTGATCCTGTGGAAGGATGGTCTGGAGGCTAAGACACTGTACTGAGATCTGAGTTCCAGCTCTGGCTTTACTACAGACATAGTGAGCTTGGGCAAGTGCCAGTCTCTGTGTTTTCAGTTACCCATCTTATAAATGGAGAGAATGTTGCCTCACAGGGTAGGCACTGTCAAGCTAACTCCATTAATGCTTATGAGGCATGCGGCTACTATGGTGATTTGCACCATAGAAAAGCCTGGGCGTCTATAAATAAATCATGTGGATTAATGAGAAGAGATAACATTTGCAGGGTAGAGCTGCATAGCTCACAGTTAAACCTGGATATTTTTATTTCTCTGTTTTTGAATTATTTAAAGGGAAATAATCAAGAGGCTACAAACCCATTATGCCTGAATACAAGAACTAAGGTTGTTGGTGGGACTGTTTTCACTCTGAAGTTATTTAGCATTTTTATTGTCACACCAGGGCAACCAATAGGCATCTTTTAAAGATTATTTACACAAACCAATAGTGAAGTGTGGTGTCAATAAAGGCTGTTCATCGGTGTAGCTATATGGGTGTTCCTTTCATTGGTATGATCTTGTCACTGAATGAAGAGAAGTAATCATAAATCCCAAGACAGATTTTTGGTATGTGGACAATAACTAGCCATTTTACTTATACAGAGGTGTTTTTAATTATTTTTAAAAGGATTCATTTACAATTCAATAAGTCATTTAAATCATATAGGGCACTACTGTGTGGCTTTCAGAAGAGACACAGAACTGATGTTCCAGCCATCCTAAAATATATATTGTAATTAACCCACTACTGTGGTTGTGATGATACTCCAATGCTCTTCAGATACCTGATAGCATGCCAGATGTTCCAAGACCTTGGGAACAACTAGTCCCCATAGAGTCTAGTGCCTGATGGCTTCCCAATGAGTATTAATACACACAACTTCAAGGAGTCAAGTATCAAAGGGGTAGCCGTGTTAGTCTGGATCTGTAAAAGCAGCAAAGAGTCCTGTGGCACCTTATAGACTAACAGACGTATAGGAGCATGAGCTTTCGTGGGTGAATACCCACTTCTTCGGATGCATGTAGTGGAAATTTCCACTATACGCATCCGAAGAAGTGGGTATTCACCCACGAAAGCTCATGCTCCTATACGTCTGTTAGTCTATAAGGTGCCACAGGACTCTTTGCTAACTTCAAAGAGAGGATTCTTTACTAGGCCAAGCAGAAGGACAGGAAAAAAGCACTCGAAGCACAAGTCTTAGAAACTATGCATGAAATCTTGGCCTTATGGAAGTAAATAGGAGTCCTGCCATTGGCTTCCATGGGGCCAGGATTCGCCCTATGGACAGTGCAAACGGAGTATAAAGCCAGTACCTCTGGCTTCCTTTTGTCTAGTACTCCACTTTTGTTGTAAAGCTCACTCCTCTCTGCTCCTCATCTGGTTCCCTTGGCATCACATGATGGTCATATGGGGGTGGGGGAAAAAGAGGGGAAGACAAATTTTAAAAAAGGGAAACTTTCAAGCTCTAACAATGTCTCATTGAAACTTTGGGGAAGAGGTGAAGGAGTGACAGCAAAACAACTGACTTTCAACCATGCCATTACAAACTTAATTTCAACAACTAAAAAAATAAATAAATAAATCCAATTACAATTTGATAGTATTAATGTAGCAAGTTGCTTGTTGGCATCACTCAGACCTGAGCTGTTTTCTGCATGGCTGCTATTCATTTGGAATTTGTTAAAGTAGCTTTTCAAAGTCATAATGACACCATATCTTCACTCCCACATCAATTCCAGCCCTTCCAGCCTCCTTTTGCCAGCCTGAATCCACCACAAAAAAAAACAAAACAAAACAAAAAACCCTTAAATTTGACACATACATTAGTTAAACCCTGGGCTCTGAACAATGAATGAATTCAGCCTTCCCTCCTCCTGTTAAATACACTCATTTTGGACTCTCCTCTGCTCCTTTAATTGGTGAATCTTGGTTCTCCCCCACTCTCCACTGAGCTCTTTTCTGCTTCTCCTTTAACAAACGTTGAACTCCCATTAGGCACTGCTGCAGTATCAATGTTAAAATAATACGAGTGTGATACTTAACAGGGAAATAAAACAGTTTTCCCTAGACATCAGGCTAAATTTGGCAGTAATGTAGTTAATACAATGAGATGGATAAGGGTAAGTGACCTCACCCTTCACACATATATACAATTACTAAAGTATTTGTGTGACTGACAGTGATTGCAAAGACGAAAGGACATGAAAATGGAGACCAGTAAATTCCATCCATGGATTTGGCAGATGTAATCAAATAGTATTATAATGCATGGGAGAGGAAGGGGACACTTTGCAACATACTGCATTTCCCCATAGTCCTGATAATCAGTGAAAATAAGTCACAAACACCATTCTGGAAGGGTGACTGCACCCTCTGCAACTGTGGCAGAAGCATGTACATACAACTAATGGCCATGGTGAGTGGTTGGCAAATGATAACATGCCATAGAATGGTAACAGATGGATTCAATCATTTCATATATCTGCTAAATGTAATGTGGCTGCGGATGCATGGGACACTTAAAACAGCAGTAAAATAGTGTTTCCCCCAGATCCCTGGATAGACATCAGGCACTAACACAGTTATTACTATGAGACACATCACACAATTAATAAGCAACTGGATTAATCAAGCTGTAATTAACAGAGACATGAAATAGTCTATGTGTATATGGAGAAGAAATTACATCCCTATATACACAGAATATTTCATCCCTGAATTCTTCCAGCCAGAGTGCTGGTTCTCAACAATAAATCACACCAAATGCACTAAGATAGCTGAGAACAAACACACTTTTATCTCTATTTTAAAAGCCACTTTTGAGTAGGAGCTTTAAATAAATAGTTTTTAAAATAAATGCTGGCCTTTTTAGTAACAATGCAATCTACAGTGGAAAGTCATTAAATCTAATAGAAGCCACGGCGTCTAAACAAAGATATATAGGATAGACTTTAAAAGATAAAATGGATATTTTTACTTTCCTTCCTTCCAGTCCTGACCCTCCACAAAAGCCATTACTTTGACTGCAATTTTATATATGCCCCACCATGTTACTGAAGTTATTAGTGCTAGAAAAAGCATTTTCACTTACAATAAAACTTCTCTATACGTGATCCTGCCGTAAAATTATAATCCTGTGTTTTTACTTCATTCTTATTGCCATGAAATTGACAGTGATATCACACATTCAGGGGTCGAGTTTCAAAGAAAAATACACAATGAACAGATGAGTGGTGAAGGTGAAACCCCTTATTTAAAACAGCAAAACTTAGTGGTTGCCCTATTTGCTAAGTGGTGTTGTGAAACACACTCACATATACAGAAAAAAAAACATGTTTAGAAGTAGAAAAAGGTGCATTAACTAAATGGTTTTAAAAAATGGTTTATTCCACTTGCTTTATTTCATCAATGAGGATTAGGCAAAAACATGTTTTACCCATTTAAAAACAAAAACAAAAAACCCCATACATTTTCAGGACTAGGTAGACAGGTGCAGATAACACTGAATTTTCTAAGGCCCTGTTCACACTAGAAAAATGAATTTTTGGTAATTAAACTGGTGGGATCTAATGGGGTAGACATAAACGGTGCAGTGTTTTCCATGGCAGCCATGCTGGTTCAAATGCAATACTACCATGCAACCGCATACATACTGTTCTGTCTCACTGCAGTTGGACTATACACAGGTAATTATGCCACAATTCCTAGGACAATCTCTGAAGCAGTGGCTTGGAGAAGACCAGACAAGTCACCTAAGCAGTGGCCCCTATACTGTGGAATAGAAGAGGGATGGCTGTATGCTCTACTGGGATTATTACCCTACTCTGTTCACACTAGCAATGCAACATTAGTGTGATACACTGTACCCCAAAGCAACACCCTGGCGCACCCATATTTACCATGGTGATATGATTATGATATGTTTTATACAAAATATGCCTTGTAAGGTATCATTGTAAAAGTCTTAACCTGTTGAATATTAATATCCCGTTAAATTGTATGTGAAGATATGAAGTTTTGCTGTGTGTGTTACTGAAATATGTTGTGAAGTTGGAAACAGCCACAACCAGCCTTTCAGGTACAACAATGGAGAAGCCAGATAGTAGTGTGGATTCCCCTTAATGAGCCTAGAACACTAAGGACTATCACAGGATCTGTATACAATGAAGGCTTCTCAGAAGGACAGGGCCGGCTCCAGGCACCAGGCATCATTGGTCCTCATTCCCCACACAAATCAACACCTGGAAAACATGTCTGGAAAACAAAGACTGAACTGGGGAGTTGGTGCCACGCTGGAAAGGGCAATCCCTTGCGCAGTAAGGAACTATACCGTCAGGGTGAGACACTGCTTGATTCAAATCCTGTCTAGTTTATAGAACTCAGATTGTGATTTTACTTTTATTTCTTAGATAACTTTATTCTGTTCGCTTACTACTTATAATCACTTAAAATCTTTCTGTAGTTAATAAAACTGTTTTATATTTTACCTATGTAAGACAGTGTGTTTTGCTCAAAGTGTTTGGGGAATCTGCTCTGGAACAAGAACTGGTGCATGTCCTCTCTACATTGAGGGAGGGGCAGACTGGGTAATAAACTTACACTAGTCAGGCTTCTGACCAGGGCAAGATGGTTTAGCTATGGGGGTCCTAGGCTGGGGACCTATGGAGAATTGCCTGGAGCCTCTCTATTGTTGGTTTCATGAGTGGATGGCAAAAGCTTCGTGTAACTCAGCTGGATGTATCCCTGACTGTAGATGGCAATGTAAGTTCAGGACCTGGAGAGGTTTGTAGCTTATCACAGTGTGAGAGAGAGCCTAGGTTGGTGAAACAGAGGGCTCAGCAGTACCCCAGTTCTAGGCTGTACCCTGGGAAACCAGTCACGATGGATAACTGGCAAAGTGAGAGACCAAACTTGCTACATTCTTTCAAAACAGGTCTAATCTAATTGGTGGCAGGAATTCCTGTTAGTCTTTGGGAGTATTTTTGGTGTGTATGCAAGGGCCACAAAGTGGTTGGCATGACAAATTCCTTAGTTTTGACAGGATTTAAATGTAAACTGAGCCAAACAGCTCAGTTCTCTCACAAGTTTGAGACAGATGTTGGAGAATAATAAACTAATAACCTGATTTAAGCTTAAGCATAACACATTTTCCATAGTGAGAGAAAGGACTTTAACAGCCTAATTATAAAGATTTGTGTGTGTGTGCGAATAATCTGAGTCTCTGTAATGGAGATTAGTGAAAACTGAAGCTAAAGTATAGTAGCTTTTTGTCTGTGAATGTTATATTAGAGAGCCTCCTAATGAGGTCTTCCTGTATTTGTAAGGGGAAAAAGAGGGAAATGATTTTTCAATTAGGGAGACTTCCTCGAACATATCTTCAGAGGATCTGTCTCCTGAGCTCTGCTTAGATGTAAGGCAGGGAGCCAATAGAAGAATTCAAACTGGTTAATGGAACAATTTCAAGGTACTATTTGATGCTTACATTTTTAATACAGCTGCCAAAATAAAACAATTTGAAACTGTAATTACAAAACTAATAAAACACATTTCAAGGCTTATTAAATTAAACTAAAGACACAGAACATGGCTAGAATCTCAGGCATATGGATTCCATCTTCTAGGCTGCTCTGTACACTATGCATTCTTCTTGGATCTCAGGAATACATCCCTGTCGCAGGGCGAGTTCCCCCTCCTTGTGTGTTTCGCAAACAGCCCTCCTGTAGGCTCAACACCATGTGTTTTATTTATATCATCTTACACAAGTTTGTGTCCCTACAACATAAGGCATACTCTCTAGACTTAGGGCAAGAGATCTCACTTCTCATGGGCTTCTTATGCCTTGTCTATGCTACAAAATTAAGTCAATCTATGTTAGGTCGACATTCAGGCACCACAGTAATTACTGTGGTGCTTCATGTCCACACTACGCCCCCTCTGTTGGTGGTGCGTGTCCTCATCAGGAACGCTTCCATCAATTTAACTGTGTGGGGCATTGTGAGGCACTGACAGCTGGAGTCCCCTGCCCCTCTGGGGCCCACGGCCCAGACTGTGAGCCCTGTACTGGGCTCACAGACAGAGCTCCGCCTGTGGGCCCCAGGTTGGCACCTCTCTAATGGCTGGTGACCAGATCACCGAGGCCCTGCCCCCTGCTCTGCTTCTTCCCCCCAAGACTGCACCCCACCTCTTCTCCCCCCAGACAAAAAAAACCCCAGACATCCAGGCTTGTCAAATGGCACCCAGACACAAGCTGAAACCGAGACTGTCCAGGTGGAAAAACAGGTAGGTGGTAACCCTATGTGGGCCCGGGAGTGTCTGTGTAGTAACACAGTTTCTACACAAACACTGCATCATCCTAACTACATCAACCTAAGTGCTACATCTCTCCCAGAGGTGGAGTTATTAGGTCGCTGTAGTAGGTGATTTACATCCGCGGGAGTATCATTGCAGTGTAGACAGAGTTGGGTTGTTAGTTGCCTTATGTCAATCTATCTCCATAGCTTAGATAGCATCAGTCTTTCCTTCCAACCTCCCCCTTTCCCTTTTAACTGTCCCCAGCTGTCAAGCTCCATCCCCTTGTTAATTGACAAAGGACTGGGTGATTAGCCAGTTATCTCCCCAGTTTGGCCCCTGAGGGGAAGCTTACAGAGTGGTGAGTCAGCCTTATGCAATTTCTACTGTGTCACAATCTACTGTATCAATCACAATTTTATCTGAGATGTGTTTTTGTTTCTGCCCTCCTCCGCTCCCTGGACTGATAAACAGAAGAGAAATACTATTAGAGTTAGAGAGAGGCAAGTAGTATTCACAAAGGGTATGTCAGAGATATGGGGGGGGGGGCGGGGGGTGTGAGGGGAGGAATCTCTTCTTGGCAAGAGAAGAGCTCATAACACATGAAAGGTGCAGCTGAAGTAAGTTACGGAGGTGAATACAGTTACTATATTTTCCACATCTCACATGAACCCACCATAAATTATTTAATGTTTTTTTTAAAAATTAGCTTTACTTGTGTGTGTAGCAACAAATTGCATCTCATGGTTTGGATTCAACTACCTATTTTAAACAGTATCATTTCAGTGAAAATGAGAGACTTTAAAGGACTGAAACATATCACACAAAGTAATTAACCATTTAATTGCTCTCAAATACCAGCTGTACCAAACAGACACAGGCATCGTAGGCTGTCCAAAGCATGAAGTATGCATGTCCTACTTATTATCAGGGGATGTCTACTTAAAGCTGCAGTACAAAGTAGCAATAGCCTGCAGTAAAAGGGCTAATTACATATTGGCTACTAGTGACAATAAACAACCAACCTAAGTAATCTGTTATTATTTATAATGCAGCAGTGTCTGGAATTCCCAGTCAAAATAAGGGCCCAATTGTGTTAAGTATTAAATGTACAAAAAAAACCAACCCACAATCCCTGCCCCTCCCTCCCACTGAATTTACACTTTTTTAGAAGATGACATATGAAGGATAGGGGCGGAGACATACAATTTTATATTCCTATATCAATTTACACTTGTTATTACTATATGCCAGTTATCCTTACCTGCCCCTCAATTTAGCCATCAATAATTGGATTATTCGAGTTATGGAAAACAAACTAGGGACCTCTCTCATTCTGATTTTAGTATGCTGTACAACTAATTGCAGGTGCCAACTCTAACACTGACACCTCTCTTTGATTCACAGGTGCAGACAGTAGACATGCAATTGTTGTACTCAAAGTTATATACACATAAAATTCAGGGGCAGCACTTTTCCCTCCCCCCGAGTTTTGTACCCAAGCTGGGTTCCAGCTTGCTCCACGTGGATGCGCCCAGGTGTGCAGGAAGCGAGTGCTGGCCCTTTAAGACAGATGCACAGCGCTGTGTGTACGTGTGCAAGAGTCACACAACACCTCTTCTGAGCTGCCAATCAGCCGGCAGCTTCTTTGATGTCGACAGCTTTTGCTGGGGTTCCTCTGTTTTGTTCGCAAGCACCGCTCTGCGCCAGGGGCTCTGGGCAGTGTCTCTCCTGGCCAAAGCCATGGGCTTTCCTGGGGTGGGGAGTTGGGGTGGATTCCTGGATCCTGTCTCTTCATCCTCCAGGCTGTCAATTACAACCCCCCCTTCTCATTACCCCTTCCCCCCAAAAAAGAGTTTGATCCAATGCTCTTAGACCCTTATCTGCCAAATGGATCTATGTCACCTTGGGTGAGTTCTTCATATTTTTGAGAAGTTTTCTAGCCTTTCGTAATTGAAATATATTGCTGTCTGCCATGCAATCAATAGATGCCAGTGCTTTTACTGACACAATGTAGAATTATTTCTAAAGTGCCTAGGACAGTGCCCTAAAGAAATTAAAGGAAAAAGATCAGAGAGGGTAAATGATGCTCAGTGGTGTCGTTCTGAAAAGAAACCCCTCTGGATAATTCAGATCTCATGGTGTTTCAACAAAAAAGAGCAAGAGCTACTTCCAGAATGCCCCTTCATTTACCATTTAGTATTGGATGATGATGATGACTTGTGACATATGTGTTTAAAGGATCTAGCCCCGGTTCAGCTTTATATTTATGTACCCCCTTGAAAAATGGCTTGCTTCGCCATCCCCATCGAAAGGGTTCACTTGTGGATGATCTCCTTACAGATGGACCTTCTACCATAGTCAATGCATTGCAATTGGTCCTACAAAAAGGTCTAATGTTACTGGGCAGCAATGTTTGTTCCAATCTTTACAGAAGTGTTACAAAGAAACATCAAATTCTAGTATTTAGGTACACTTTAATACTTACAGTAAGTTGTGCTAAAGGAATTATTTAATATAGTGGGCCATTTAGGAAGGGGTTTTACCAGCGAATCTCTATCCATAGCTATCTCTAGCACAGTTCCCAACAGAAATTGCAACTAACAAACACAAAGGGGCAAATTATGCTCTCCTTAGCACTGCTGTAAATCTGGAGAAATTGCATGGGTTTCAACCAGTATTCTGAATTTGGAATTGTGTAAAAGAGCAGAATATGGTCCATCTTATTTCATTTTTAGTTTCGATTTTACTGCTACAAGGTTTTGAAAACATCATATTTTGATCTCCTTAAGACAAACCTGAGGTTCGTTGAAATTTTACCAAAATGTAGAATTTCAATCATTTGTGCACTGGAAAATTAAGAATACAAAAACTGCTGCTATGAAAAGCATTTCAGTTGTAGGGTATTATGAAACAATCAGAACAAAAAAACATGGGCCATATTGGGTCAGACCAAAGGTCCATCTAGCTGAGTATCCTGTCTTCAGACCGTGGCCAATGCCAGGTGCCCCAGAGGGAATGAACAGAACAGTTAATCATCAAATGATCCATCCCCTGTCGCTCATTCCCAGCTTCTGGCAAACAGAGGTAGGGACACCATCCCTTCCCCATCCTGGCGGATAGCCATTGATGGACCTATCCTCCATGAATTTATCTAGTTCTTTTTTGAGCCCTGTTATGGTCTTGGCCTTCACAACATCCTCTGGTAAAAAGAGTTCCACAGGTTGACTGTGCGTTGTGTGAAAAAATACTTCCTTTTGTTTGTTTTAAACCTGCTGCCTATTAATTTCATTTGGTGACCCCTAGTTCTTGTGTTATGAAAAGAAGTAAATAACACTTCCTTGTTTACTTTCTCCACACCAGTCATGATTTTATAGACCTCAATCATATCCACCCCTTATTTGATTTAGGGTGTAATAAAATATTGTTCATGTGCATCATTCAAATTGTTGCAATACCACAAGGTTTAAAGTAGTTAGCCTGCAGGGTAGTGGTGATGCTTGGTTATTTTTGAAATCTGCTTGTGTCTGTAGTGTAGCCCCTGGCATCATGGTTAAAGTTGCTCCACCCCCTACCAAAATCTGAAATGGTGCCCCTGATAAAACGGCAGTCAAAATTGAAGGCCACATTTTAAAATCAGGTCCTCGCCTACAAAAATAAATGCATTACCCATTAAGAAACAGAAGGAAATGCATAATTCACATGGAAGATCAGAGCTAAGGCAGCCTACAGCATTCTCTGAACCTTAGGAGAGCAAGTTCAAGAAAGAGGTTTAACATTCGCAACCTGGAATCTTGCCTTTAACACACTTTGGTCAGGTGACTATATGCATGTGTGTGTGTTGTACTAGAATTAATTTCTCCCACTGGGTAGCATGCGTCATTTCATAGGCACTGAGGAAAACAGGGAGCCTGAACGTGCTTCCCTTTCTGGAGGAAGCCTGTCTTCTAAAGTAGTAGTACAGCATTACTGTTATACCCAATATTGCATGAGGTTACATCTGTTTATACATTCAAAAAAAAAAAAAAAAAAGGAAATATGGAAGAATAGAAAACACTGAGTGCAATACAGTCATAAGACAACATTCATCTTTCTCAAGTACTCAGCTTGAGCCAGGGCACTCAAAGGCAGGGATAGTCAATAGGCAGGCCAAATCCAAACTGCCAGATGCTTTTGAAGAGACCCTGAAATATTTTTATTTACTTATCATTAGTGGGGGGGGGGGGGTTATTCTTCTCTGGAGTCTGAATCTTGACCAAGAAATTTGGACCTTGACAAAAAAATAGTTGACTATCCCTGCTCCAAGGTTTTACTGCAAAGGGATACTGTCAGCTTGTTTAGGCTCCTAAAACACACTAATCAAAGAAAGAATCTTATGTAGAACCTGGGGAGCAAAACTATTTTTACACAGTCATAGGGTGCTTCTTCAGCTATCTGCTATGCCTCTCTACCTAGCCGGCTTCCATGGCCCCTCCATCTCAAGCATACCCAAGTTGTTTCCTTTTCACCCCATGTACCTTTATTCCTCAGTCTCCCGCAAGCAGAACATGTCACAGACATACTGCAGGAGGAAACTTCTATGTGGCATCTTTCCTCTCCTCAGCTCATCCTGTCACCTTGGCCCCTTTCCCCTCCTCCCCCCATTATATCTTCCCAATTATTGCTAATTGTATCATTAGCCCAGCAATGACCACCCAGGTGGTGGTCATAATCTCCCAACAGAAAGTGTTTAATTGCTTCCAGCCTAGCCTGCAGCCTTTTCCCTCCAGCAGTAATGTCAGTGATGAGGGTGCTACAGCTAGCACTCTGCCCCATACTATTAAAATATTTCAATAGTTTAGTACCCTATGAAACCAAACAATAAGAGGCTGGCTAGTGTTCATTAATATAATCAGTACTGGGCCACTAATTCATTGACATAGGATGAGGACATGCCTTAAGAGGGTATTGAGGATGGGCCAGAGTTCGAGTTCTTGAGGGAGATGTCAGAACAACAATTCTGATTAAAAATTAGCAGACCCTGTGCTTATACTGAACTTGGAAGCCCAAAAAGCTTTCAGTGCCTGTATAGCAGAGCACAAGATTTGTTGCCCTGAACAGAACCTTTAAATGTTCAGCTGATAGATTTCATGGCTCTAGTTCATATTATGTTAGAAAAAGTATAAGTACAAACATCTTCACAGAGTTTTTTTTTAAAAACATGACTGTTAATTACTGCTAATGTAACCCACACAGCTTCTGGCTGTGCTGCTCTGTCCCATCTAGTGGCACTGAGACCATTTAGAGCGAGTTTAATGAGTCTGCTCTATAGCCTTAGCTAAGAGCCAGCTGGCTTTTAGCTCATGCACTAAGCTCCAGAGGTCCCCAATTTGATCCTGCCCATCGACAACCGGGGTCTGTTGGCATTACACTAACATTAATTGGCCGTGTTGAAATCAGATACTTTACATGTAAATAATAGTGAAGCGAAAACTTCAGAAATTGCTAAGGAAGACTAAATGAAATCAGTTAAAGGTCCTTTCTTTCAACACTCAAAACAATATTCAAGTCAGACATTGTCCTCAAGTATTGTATGACACCATGCAAACTAAACCAAAATCTGCAGATTCCTAAAAGTACTGATAGTCCAGGATACAAGCCAGAGAAAAACTGGATTTTCTGGGAAGGAAAATTTTTTGTGGTCAAGGCACATGATTTGGAGCCAGAAGATCCGACTTTTATTACCAGAACTACAATAGACTTTTTGCTTCTTTCTGAGGCTCTGTTTCCTTAACTGTAAACCATAATACTCCATGGGGCTGTTGTGAATCTGAATTTATCCAGATTTAAAATTCCATTTCAAATACTTAGCTGGAAAGTGCTATATAAAATACAAAGGATTGCAGTATGCTGGCTATTGTTTGTGCACCACTGTTTTCTATTGAGCAGAATCTGAATAGATCATCTTTGTGTCACAAATCTTTGTATTTCTAACAGAAGCTCAGACATTACACTGATGAGGGCTATGTAAGTAGCTAGGTAAGTAGATAGGTAGACAGATAGCTAATGTTGACTCTCCTTACTTCAGATGGGAGTTGTCTGAGCTTTTATACTAGGATGATAATAGTTCTATCCCCATTGTCATTGTGAACACATACTGAACACTGTGTTGTCCCTAGTTGGCCACCAATTTGCCACACAGGTATGAGAGGTGAGACTTGAAATCCTGGGACCCTCAGACACTCAAGTTTTATCTAACTGGGAGAATGTAATAAACTTGCTAGTGTTTATTTGTTCCAATGACCTCTTCTGGGTAAAATTAAAACTGCTTAATTGTGTGTGATAGCCCTGTACAACTAATAGAGACTCTTTTTGTTCATATGGTAGAAGCTGGTGCTTTTGGAGCTGGAGGATTTGAGTTTTATCTCCACTCTCACAAAGAAGTTCATAGTGCACATGGCATACAGCATGGCAGCAACCATAAGGCCCTAAGTCACAGGACTATTACAGTTTCCTGTTTATGGTCAGTGATATTGGAGTCAATGGCCAAACTCCCAGACCCCACTTAGATACTATGCTGATGCATGACCGTATACTAAATCTATATAGACAGATTCAAGCCTGAAGAATGAAGTGCATATTGCTTTTTCTGTGCTTGATTCTTATTTGCTCTAAGGCCCCTCTATACCAGCCTCTCTCAAAGTCTCCACCATGCACCAGTAATGAAGAAAGAAAGAAAGAAAGAAAGAAAGAAAGAAAGAAAGAAAGAAAGAAAGAAAGAAAGAAAGAAACTGCTGCTTTTCTCTAGACAAAGATTTTCATATTTCTGGACACTAAGGCTAGAATAATGTGTTGTAATTATGGTATGTTCTTTAACATTCCTATCTGAAATTTTCAAAAGTAGTTGTGTAGTCAATTTAAAAACAAAATCCTGACGTAAGCAAAGTCATGCATTAAGAAATGCATATCAACTTGCTTCATTGACTTTGTTTTATAAAATACACTCTGCAGATGGTAACTGTTGTATCTCTAAAGCACCATCTCATAACTAAATTGTGATAACTGTGGGTAAATGTTGACTTTTGATGGCAACCAGTGTATCATATTTCAATCAATATGGTATTCTGAATACAAACACTCAAGCAACTTATTTGCAAGGCCAAGTGGTTACACATTAGCTTCAGATAAAAGGAGGTTCATTTAAGTGGAAGGTCTCCAATTTTCTGACCTGGTAGCCATTTCAAATTAGGTGGAATAATGCTGCAGGTTAAACAAATGCTATGTGGGAAAATTCCCTCTGATCCAGAAAAACACTGTAAAAAGTAAAAGCTATGGCAAATGTCCTCCTTTCTTTTTGTAGAGAAGACACTAACAAATACAAATACCACTTATACTCTCGTATGTTATTACGAGGGATATTAAAGGGATATTAGATATTAAAGAAACTCAGAAACTGCTTTCTATCCACCCTTGTGCCCCCTGGTTTTAAAAAATGACAAATAGTTCTATATTTGACATGAAGAGCAGAACAGGAGTCTTCACGTGGGACTCAAAATTGGATCTAAATCCCTAATAGTTGGAGCAATCTATCTGGACCATCATGACTGTCCCAGAACTATTTCGTTTCAAGAAGTCTGGCTCAAAATATGGAAATAATCTGAAAGAAAAATAAAGTTTGAAAAAAAGGGAGATATTTGAAGTAGCCTGACTGTGATTCACAGACTCATGAACAAAGGCACATGAAGAGCTGTAATAACAGGACTGCATTGGAGAGACTTCTATTTCTTGCAATGCTCAAAGATAAGAAAAAAATTGATAGAGTATCAGGTCCTCAAATTCTCAAATGTATTTGAAATGTCTTTGTCTTGATTAACAATATACATATCACGGGTGGTCTCTTTCATTGAACATACGATTCCAGCTCAGGGTGTTGCTGCTCCAAGCCTATAGAATTGAATAGAGAATGATAACCTCGCCATAGAATTCTATAGGCTGATTGAAAAAAAATCGTTGTAAAGGTTTTCATTCTCTGTTAAATTCTATAGGATAGCTGCATATTTAAGATATGCACTACTGCAACTGTGGACTCCTTTGCAGTTAGAGTACTGCATTGTATTGCTTATTTAGTCCTTATGCTTCATGGAATAAAACTTATGGTAATATTAGGTCTACAAAGAAGGTAATTCCATCATTAGATCATAATTTACCTTTAGTACAAGTGATGGAGGCATTTATTTTCTGGCACAGATGGTCCTGAATTATACGCCCCCACGGCATGTGTGTAATTTAGCTGAAAACTGAAATCTATATACATACTAAAGATAGGGAAATAATCCACACAATGGAATTGTCTGAATGTATTCACTATTGAAAGTTATTCACCAAATAATTTCTGGCCTCTGATTCTAAGCAGGCAACCGACAGTATCCAATATTCATAGTTCAGAAGATTCTGGTCCATTATTTTAATTGGACACATTGATCACATGGTACTATTCCATTCCCTGATTGGATTAACATAACTTTTACAATCAGTTTTCCTGTCCAAATACTTTCATCAATATTTTGAAAAACATTTCCTGGATGAAACTGACTCCTGCACAGGAGGCCATCAAAAAGACCTATGCACAACTTGAATTCTCTATTTTGAAGGTTGAAACTGGACTGAAGCAGTGAATATCTCCTTCTGTGACTATTCCCTTAAAATTTACAAATATTAAGTAAACTAGTTGTTTAGAATATTTGGAGAAAGTGTCCACAATAGGGGCACGAACCCAGGGAAAGCAAATTCATTGTTGTTATTTTAAGAAAATATTGGCAACAATTTTTTTGGAAGTACACTGAATAGCCATGAATGCCTAAAGGTTCGCTCCAGACTGTTGAACTCGAACTCCTGTGAAACCCTCAGAAGATGCTCAGGGCTGAGCAGTTTAAGGCCAAATGGACTAAAAATGGAAGCCAAGATGCTCTTGTCTCTTACCAGTTGGTCACAGAAGCATTCTAATAGAAAGAGATGCAACTGCATAAATATATTGTAACGTATTTCATTTTTAAATATTTTTCACTATTTTCTAAAATAAAAATTAAAGATCTAACTGAGTAACATGTTTGAATGCCTGCTGCAGCTCCTGTTTATTTGCAGAGAGATGCAGAAAACAGATTACACTGAACAAGTGGAATTTTATTAAACCCTTTACACTGCTCCATCTACGTGGCTGCGTTGCTTCCAACCTAACTCCCCAGCATTCTCTGTTTCCCTGGTGTCCCATCAATAATAGTCCTCCAGGAAACCTGGTCCTCTGACTCTAATGCCACAGATCATGATACAGTACATTCCCAGCAGTAACCATGGAGCAGTGTAACATTAAATGTTTCATAACGCCTACTGATTGCTCTCTGTTCTGAATAGAAGTGTCAGACTTCTTAGCCAGGAGAGCCAGTTTTTAGCCAGTTGGCTGAGCAAGCTTTGGTGCTTTGTAATGCAGTAACAGATGAAAATGACTGGGTTATCTCGCTATCCAACATTCTTTCATGCTAAGCAATTAGATCAAAATCTTCTATGTGGAATTTCAGACAGCAGCTTCCAGACAGAGGCCTAGTTCCTGCTCCCATTGAAACTAATGAGACTTTTTGCCATCTACTTTATTGGGAACAAAAGCAAACTCCTGGGTTGAGCAAAATCAGGCCTGATTTTCATTTTTTTTAAATCTCAGCTGTCAGGCTTTGGTGGTTTGATTCTGGGTTCCATTTTATCTGAACCTTCAGTGATTTGGGGAAAGATGGGTTTGAATAAATGGTTCTAGTTTAGGTTTATTTCTATTCAAGACTACTCAAAAATGCATCACAGATGTTTAAAAACTCTGAATTTCCATGCAGCTATTTGTCCTCTGAATTCTTTCTTGTGAAATATTTTAGACACATTATTTAGTCTTTTTGATTTTGCTTGGCTGGAAATACAGACATAAAATAGAAAAAAGGTTTTTTTTTAACAAAAATAAAGTCTATGATGCTCCTGGGGGGGTTAAACATTATTTACTCATTTCTTTAATCAAATATTTTGTATTCTCTTTGAAAATGAAACACCAGTGAAATTTTAGTCAAAAAAGTGTCTCTTAATTATTTGGGGTTTTTTTCTATTGTTTAAAAACTCTGTCTCTAACAGCATTAGCTCAACTGGAATTCCACCCAAAATGCACAGACCACACTTTGAAAGTCATAGCACCTAATCCAACTCTCACTGAAGTCAAATTGCTTACAAATCTTTAAATTAACTTCAGAGGAGCAGGATTGGGCCTATGGTGCATATACGAATGGGCTTTTGTAAGTAACTACCAGATTGTTTAATTATTGGCTTTAATCTCAATGATTTAAGTTTGTAATGTACACATTATTTTGAATGTGTTTCCATGACAAGATGTGGTATGACTGTGAGCCTAAGAAGCCCAACTGGCGAAGGGTTCACTGTTCTGTAACAGCAATTCCTGTTGGGCCTGGCAAATGCACTACACCTAGCACACTGCTTTCATAGTATTTATCCATAAAGAATGTCATAAGAGTCTTCAATAAAAGCTGGGGTCACACTCATCATTAATAGTGTTAGGAAATGTATGTGCAAATACCAAATACCATGTAAGAAGTTATGTATATACACATACTGAAAGCATGATCCTAAAAGTCTGATTCAAGGCAGGGTTGACAAGTAGGTTTCTGCCAGACAAAAGATGTATAGTCCTCTGTCTTCCTCACTTCAGAAGTAAATATTAAGCATTGTAAGTCAACACAATGGAACCCCCATTTGCATATGAAGTCTGTATGAGGATGTGAAATCAACATGTAGTCAGCAGGCCAAAGAATAAACTGTGGGGGGTCATCTGACTCTAGGGACAAAGAATGACTTTGGGGACCATAAGGGGAAGGCAAAAGATACCCCTTTATATGAGGAAGTAATTGGGAAGTGCAATGACATTCATGAAAATGGGAACTCAACCAGCCTTGGTTAAAAATGCTGTAAAAGACATTTGGGGTCAGATAAACTTCCTTTGACAGGAGGTTAGCCTGTTAAGTTTAATCTCTAGACAGCATGTTATGATTTTGTTTTATATGTAACCTTTCTGTTTCCACTATCCTTGCTTAAATCTGAATCTTTGATAATAAATTTATGTTTTCACTATAAATATGTCTCAGGGCTGTGATGTTATATAGGAGCTGATCCTCAGCTGAATCAAACAATCTGGTGTTTACACTGTCCCCTTGGGGCTAGTCTACCTGGTATTTCTGTGAGTAGCCAGTGGCAGGGGCTGGGTATCACAGGGAAGTGCTTCAAAGGGGCTTGCAGACTGGGGAGCACCTATTTTTAACCTGTAAGGCAAAATCAGGACTGATGTTGCCCTGAGGAGACTGTTTGGGTGGCTGACACACTGGTGGTGTCAGGGAGCTGACACTCAGTTAAACACAAGCAATTCTCCCTCTTGCTGCTGGCGGGGGTGGGGGGAAGGGCAACAAGGTGACTCACAGTTCTGGGCACCCCAAGAAAGCCGCATAATGACAGCAAAAAGATTGTCCAGTGGTTAGGGCATTAGCTTGGGACTTTGAAGATCCAGACTCAATTCTCTACTCTGCCACATGATTTTGTGTGTGACTATGGACAATGTATTGAGTCTAGGGACTCCTTTGTAAAATGGTGATCCCGGCCTCGCAGGGTTATTGTGAAGTAACTACATTGTGAAGATTGCAAGGTGCTCAAATATGATAATGGGGGCCACATAACTATCATAGACAGATGTGTGAATTTGCTCCTTGAGGTAGTTTTATTTATTTGTAACCCATTTCCTGGAAACACAAGATTCTAAGGTGGTAATGTAAATCAGCATAACTGCCTTTTAATCCAATAGAGATGTACCAATTACCATCAGGATCTGCCCCATAGTTTACAGCACAGATCCCATAACTGTGCATAGCTCTTGGGTGCTCATATGCTCCTTCTACATGACAATGTTTAAGTGAATGCAAAACCTACATAAGAAATAACTAGAGAGAGAGAGAAATTGAGAACTTCCCTTTTATATATTTATAAAATACTACTTTCAGCAAAAGCACTGTAGTGAGATCGCCAGTCAGCTACTTTGAATGATGGGAAATAATCATTTTGAATTTAAAAATTCATTCAGCTTTCCATGTTAATATATACAGTAACAAATGAAAATGATTGGTAATGTACGCATAATGGTAGAAACTACTACTGTCAATCTGTGGATATAGTAGGTTGCTAGTGAGGAAAAGAGTCAGTAGTTTAAACAAAGATATACAATACACTTAAATAAACAGGGAGAGGCACAGGTCCAATACTATCATTTTTGTAGTTGGTATGCTATGTCAAATATGGGCCTTCTAGTAGCCTAGAATAATGGCACCCTGCAAGTATTTTGATGGAAAGCAAGTGAGTGTTTGGCTTAGTACCATATTCTTCCATTTCAAAAAGAAGTTTCAGAATTTCAATGGGAGACCTTTGTTACTGGGGAAGCAATGAACCCTTGTTCATTGCTGTAATCAGGCAGGAAGGAAAATGAGGTTGCCAAAGGAATGGTATGTATAAATGTAACTGGGCAACTGTGAATGTAGGTGAAAAATTTAGGATACAGTTCAAGACCCAGCTGCAGTTGCACATTTAAGCAGTGAGGGTAATTCCCTTTGAGATCTCTGTAGAATTTACAATGAGTCCAGGGCCTAACATGGAGCTTCTTTGAACATTTTCTGTGAAGAGAAAGTATGTTTGTTTGCAGAGTTGTTGGAACTATGTTGGTCCCAGCATATTAGAGAGACAAGGTGGATGAGGTAATATCTGTTATTGGACCAACTTTCGTTGGTGAAAGAGACAAGCTTTCTAGCCAAACAGAGCTCCTCTTCCTTTTAATTGAATCTTTATTTTAAAAACGAAATCCCTTTTCACCTGAGTATAGTTAAAATCAAACCTACCATGTTTATGAATTAAAAACCTATGCTATATCAGTGAAGGATTTTGCATCATGTCAGGAGACAAGTGTGCACTTTCACAAATTGTACTTACTGTCATTTATTATAAGGCTTTTTTTCTTAAGAAACAGACAGCTGTCTGTAATTATCGATTAATTACTACCCTGCAAGTGGTTTTTATGCAAAAAAACTCACTGATCCTAATGGGAGAGCCACATGAAAAGGGATGGTAAGATATGGTGCCCAACAATTTAAACAATGGCTTTGAGACAAATATTCTCCCCCTGTGTGGGTTACTCCCACAAGGCATATAGAAAATCAGACTCCAGGATTTTCTGACTGATCTTTCCTTTTACTACGCTTGGTACATCCTCTACCCACTTTTGCTGAGTGTAGGGGTGGAAAAGGGATGGACGTCCAGGAAGTCAGGATTCCTCATTGTGCATAAACACAGCCCTTCTCTGGTGATTTTCCTGTGCTCATAGAATTGCAGGGGAGAATCCAGTTTTAATCTTTATTTATTCAGACTCTATTTATTGTAACAAACTGAACCATCATCATTTGATTAGAACCTGACTGATATAAGAATGTCTGCCGCATTTCCCAGACCCCAAAGCTGGAGACACCCTCCTATTGGGTGATAAGGCTCTAAGAAAGGGCTATAATAAGACAGTGTGTCAGTGAACTAGTCTTCCAGCTTCAGAGAGCTAATTCTAAATGAAAATGAAGTTTGGTAGCTTCCTCCTGAACATTATAAGGGACATTAATCCACATTAAAATAATCACCACCGTTTAGTCCAATTTACATTTTGAGTTCATCAGCACACCACAAAAGCCATTACAGATTTGTTGTTTATTCCAGGTGAAAAATCAAATCTATATTTTTCAAATTAAAATGTTTCTGTCTTAATTAGTAAAAAAAAAACCTGGACTTGATTATTTTAATTGCTTAAATGTATTACTGGAATGAGTTAAGCGGCATGTGTTGCATCTGTCCATGTTCCACAAGGCTAATCAAGGATCATAAGGATGCTCGGGGTCTGTACTGCTAGAAGAACATCCTGTACTTATATTTCTCCATACTGTAAAAATCTGTAGGGCCTGCAGGGCTACTTAGGACAGAAAAGTTATTTTCGGGAGGTTTGAGGATCTGGGTAGACATCCGACCCTTACTCTTCTCCTGCTGCAAATAATGGAGAGAAACAATAACAGAGGGAGAAGTCAAAGAGATATATCCAGTGGTGCAACTAGAGCAGTACAATACAGTAGCCATACCAGTAAGCTATTTATAGCCGGTACAGCATCCCAAAAAGACACAGGAGGAGCAGAACAGTGGCCCCACGCCAGCAGCTCCTCCGAGGTGGCTGTACCGCACCCAGCCCTTCCACGCAGCTGCGTGCCTGCGTCCCCCGTCCGGGGGCTGTACAGCAGCCCCACCGGAGGACAGAGCTGGGGGTGGGGTTGGGGGCAGTACAGCCGCGCCAGAGGAGCTGCCGGCATGGGGCCGCCCAGTGGCTCCATGTTCTGCTCCTTTCACCGCTGCAGTTCCCAGGAGAGCCCTGCAGAACTCCTTCGCTGGCAGCTCCTTCGGCGTGTCTGAAAAAAATATTCTCTGCTGTTCGAGGGAGCTGGTTTGAAGCTCTTCTGCTGGCAATTCCCAAAGCAGGTGTGACTGTGAACTGGCTATTGTTCCTGAAAGCAAGCCCTGCTCTTTTCTTAGCAGCCCACACAGCAGCTGTGCCGTGTCCACCCACTGGGAGCGATCCCTCCCAGGTAACATGGGATGGATCAGGGGAGGGGAGAGGGAGAGCGTGGGGCCCCAGGCAGGGGACGGGACAGGGTCACATGAGGAGTCATGTCGTGAGTCATATGGGGAGGTCTCGTGCACCACCCCCTCCCCCCCGCTTTAGCTGGTGCAGCGTACCAGTAAGAAATTAATTCTACTTGCACCACTGGATATATCTGAAGGGGAAAGGTGGCTACACAGAACATTCCTCTCCTCTGCACAGTTATCTCTAGCATGTCTCCACAATGCCTGTGTGGCCAAAGACAGGAGTTGGCAACAGCTACTCAAATAATGTTGCATTTTCCCTTCCTGCGTGGGCAGTCCACATAAAATAAACATAACATAGTCTCGTGCGGACAGCCAACGGCAGCAGGGCTGGTACCAAGCTGTGCTGCTGTTTCTCTGGAAGAAAGGAAGAGGGTTTGTCATTTAATGAGAATGGAAGGAAAGCCTCTCTGCATCTAGCAAAGGATCCCAGGGCTACTTTCCTACTGATCCCCAAGCTCTGCAGCTTGTAGTGGCCTCACTCACTGGCTCTGCATCCCTGCCCCCCCCACCCCACCCCCCCACCCCCGCCCTCTGAGCACTTGATTGCCACTCCTAAAAGCAGAAGTGGGGCTTTGAATTAGTTTTGTACCCTCCCATCCTCCCACTTAGGAGAGGAACATTATATCCTAAAAGATGTGTGTAGGAGGGTGAAATGCTGCCCTTATTTATTATACTTTCAAACAAGACAGAAATGTAATCTCAGAAAAATCCATGAAATAATTCATTGCAGAATGACCCCATGTGGATTATACTTAAAAAAAAATCAGCTAAATGCTTATTTTGATTGTGAAGTTTCTAGGTAGGTCTGAGATCGTTTAACTCTCTGCTCCTCTAGCTCAGGCTACAGTGTTCAAACCAGCTGCAAACTCCCCATCACAATGGCTTTTCAGTGCCTGACCACTTGTGCAAGAGTCAACATACTAGGCTCCTGGGTCAACAGCTAACAATGGTAACTTCTGTTTGCTGCAACCCCAGAGCCCATCCTACATTCCCACAAAGGCAATAGGGATTTAGAAACTCAAATCTTCATAACTTTTTAAAAAATCGAGTATAAAAGTACAATAGAGGTTGCTGGTATATTGTTTGTTCTCTTGGTTATTTTGACAGAGATAGTTGGCATTTTCAGGCCATTGCCCAAAATCATGGGATTGAAAACTGATCTTTTTGTCTCTCTGGTTTCTCTCTCATATAAACTACTTTGTAGGACAAAAGGATGCTTTATAAAGGATTTTAACAGAAAAGGAAATATTTGGTGTTAAAGAGCTAATGAGATCATCCAAATCTCTGTAAATAATGAAGAAAAATAGTCTAAGGGTAAATATTAAATTAATGGAGATATGCTATCTCCCAGAACTGGAAGGGACGTTGAAAGGTCATTGAGTCCAGCCCCCTGCCTTCACTAGCAAGACCAAGTACTGATTTTGCCCCAGATCCCTAAGTGACCCCCTCAAGGATTGAACTCACAACCCTGGGTTTAGCAGGCCAATGCTCAAACCACTGAGCTATCCCTCCCCCCCATGAGGTAGGCACTAGTTGTGGGTTCAGTGCAAAGCTCTCAGTCTTTCATTTGGCTCTGGATCTGATTAAGAGTGCAGCCCCAGCACTCCAGACATTCCCTAGCCCCCCCCCCCCCCCCAATCAAGCATGCAACGCCTCATCTCTGCTGTCCCAGTGTGTGGCAAGACCAGTAGAGTTGGCATGTGGAGGGAAAGAAGGTGCAATTTATTTCTCCCCAAGGAGAAAGGATGTAACTGCAATTCCCTGGGGCCTTGTCTATACATAGAAGTTGGACCAGTTGAACTAAAGGCTTGATTTTAAACCCAGTAAGTTGAAGGGGTGCAAACTCAAAGAAGCCACTCTTCAACTGAAATAGGAGTATCCACCTAGGGGTTTTCACTTAATTGGTTTAAAAACCACTTTCCATATGGTCACTTTCTCATGTAGACAAGGCTGAGTCACAATTCCTTACCAGGGCTCCTCCTGGGGCAGCGCAGCTATGCACTGCCTCTTATTCTGGACTTAGCCTTATGGCTGAATTTAACCCATACAGTATTATTTGTGAGTGTGATGTGTATACCTGCAATGTGTCACCTTTTCCATGAGTTACAACCAAGTTCTAACATAAACAGCAGTTTTACAAATGCTGAAATGCCCCCTCTGAAATTACAATTACAGCAATGCTTTGGCACTGGATAAAGCTTGCTATGTAACCACCCTTCAGAGACACATTTTTGTTCTTTAGAGATACAAATGGCACCATAAAAGGTTTTGGGATCAAGGCCAACTGAAAGGGAAACACTGACAGTATAACAGACCAGTTAGATACCACTTGCTACATTTTGTTTCTTAAGCTTCTTTCAGTCATTGGAGTGTGATGTTAAATTAGACACATTTGGTATGCATCACCCCTCTTTGAAAATGTCACTGTGGCGAATGGCAGAGCCGGAAGAGGGGAAGATAAACACCACAGGCCACTGCGAGCATGGACTCAGGGTATATGATAACTTTGATGTAAACCTTTTATGACATTCATAAAAACAAATGAGCTTAAGCGTCAATACCAAACACTGAGTATGTGTGAAACCACTAAAATCATCAATGAGTTAGACACCAGCATCTGAGTAACAGGGCCCAAGTTACAGCTTGATAAATCACATTTACATAACCCAGCTGTGCCTCTCTGCACACATCTCTGCAAAGCATTATTTCATTAGTAGGGCTGTTCCTCTTTGTGAAATGTAAATCGAACGGTCGAGGCATGTTGAGATATAGATCTAAGTGTGATATGAATCAGCAACACTAATTAACAAGCAGTCAGGCCGAATCTCACTGTAAATGTGGATATTATGATAGGGAGAAATTGCTGTTCTGGCATTTTTCTGACTTGCTCCAAAAGTGATTTCATACTCTTTGTATTTTCTTTAAATGAGAATTCCCAGCACATTCTCTGTGCTATCCTGACTGTTCTACCTCACTCCTATCCCTTCACCATCTCCCCTCCCCTTGCTTTCCCTCTTTTTTCTTAATAAATCAATTATGTTTATTTCTGTTCAGAAATAACAAAATTAAACATAGAAGACAGACATAGGAGACAGAGCAATCCTCAGAATACAACAAAGGTATGCAGATTATATGGAAAATGGAATAAGAAGAGAGCAGGAATGCATAGGGTTTATACACGTGTCAAAGGAAAGACACTGCCTAGATCATAATAAAGAAAAACATTGGTGTTATCCAGTCACCTGTTTGTTTTTGAAGGATTATTTTGTTCTAAAAAAAATTGGAGTCAAGTTATTTTGAAACTAACACCTGTTTCTGTGTTGTCTTTAAGCTTTTCCACATGGTATATGTCTCAGACCCTACCAAACAAAGCGATTGTATTAGGGATCTTTCTTCTTCCAATTCACAGCTAAGGAGCATCTTGCTGCTACCAAGAGTTAAGAAATAAGCCAGGCCTGAAACTATAACTAAAGGGTCCATTGGTAGTCTGGTGTCAGTGCCAGGATATATGCTGAAAGTTTGGACACCTTTGGACACTCCAACCAGATGTGGAACAAAGCATCACTCCCTTGCCACGCACATTCTACAGCCAGCGTCACAGCTCTTTCGGGCAGGGACCATCTTTTTCTTTCATATTTGTACAGTGCCCAGCACAGTGGGGTCCTGGTCCCTGACGAGGACCCCTAGGTGCTACCACAATACAAATAAATTAATAATAATAAATTTTAAATCTTTAGATCTGAGTGGGGAATGAGGTATCTCTGGAACAGCCAATTATTCCCTGGTGAATCCCTTTGATAGAAACACTCAAAGAAGGGTTATTATAGCTGCTTTTTATAGCAGTGGTCCCAAATTGGAAAAGAGATTTAACTTCCAGAGATTTCCCCTTGTATCTTAAAAAAGAAACTCTCATTCCCCTATTCCCCACACATTCTTACCCTTCAAGGTCAAGTATTCTTTTTCAATCTCTCAAAACATAAATTACACGGCCTTATCATTTATGTATTTTTTACTCTTACTTTTATAGTAAATGTAAAGGGATCATGAAAATGATTTACTCCAAATAAGGGGTAGCCAGCCTGAAAATGCTGAGAAACACTGGTGTAGTAGATAGAGAGCCAGCAGATCTACCAGGCAATATATGTACAAAGCAGCAGTACAAGACTGGTAGGTGCTACGACAACTCCATGTACTGAAGTATCAGCTGAGGAACAGCTTTATAGTCCCCTTAGTTTTAAATTAGGTTAGTCTAGGCACAGCCACCCTTAGCTCCAAAAGATGTTGGGCAAGGAATGCTACATTGCTACTGTAGCACTCCACAAAAAGCTCCTCAAATGCCTGCATAGAATTTGAACAGGAAGGACTGATGTGACTTTGTGACACCAGACAAGGATGTCCTCCTCATCAGAATGCCTCCATGGTATTAGCACTATGATTGTTTATAGGTATCCTCAAGCTTTTATTTAGTCTTAATTATCTTTAGCCAGAGAGAGAGAGAGAGAGCTTTGTCCATGAAGTAAACATATTTCTCCTCTCCCCACAAAAAACATTAAGAATATCCAGTTCACAGAGAGAAGCAGTTGGCATTTTCACTGTACACTAATTAACTGACATTATCTAAAGGCTCCAGCTAGTCAGAACACGTGTAACTTGTTGTAGGTTGCTATTAGTAATGATGTTAACAATGACCTGTCAAATTAACTAAAAACAAAGTGAATTAGTATTTCGTGTGATACAGATAATAAGCCTGAAGGGGACATCAAAACTAACAAAGTAGTTTCAACTCTGGTGGTCTTTCAGGATTATATTAGACATACTTTGAAAGGTCACACAACAGTTAATCAGCTTAGCGCAGAAGAATCAACCAGATTCCTCACTTCAAAAAGATTTTTCTAAACAGTGTACGTGCTTTGAGTTTTACTAAATGTTGTTGTTTTGTATTAAAAGCTTATTAGAAAAAAAGTCTTCACTGCATACTGACATATTCAATTACACTCACATGTTCCTTGTAGCAGACCCTGTCTAGACATGAGAATATAACTGGGACTTAGATGGAACATGATTCATTACACCCACTCAGCCACATAGCACACCAACTTTTTGCATTCTTATTTGAGCAAATGAAGGGCATTAGTCAATTAAATATTACACTGATCCCAACATTCTTAGAAAATAAATGACTTGAAACATTCCCAGCATACATTGCCACTGCAAACAGAAGGGGATTAAATAATTTGAAGAAAAAGAAATCAACAATAAAACAAAACATCCAATGGCAGCATTAGGAATATATACACCAAGATCAATTTTTTTTTAAAGTAAACAGTTTGAAAGCATAGCCTCTAAGCTTCTGCACAGAAGGAATTCTATTCTTTGTCCATCCTTACATCAACTATGCATATGTGTTTACACTAACATTGACCCCAATGGAAAATAATGAATTTTCTATGTAAAGGCCAGATCTGCAGATTTTAATTACTATATATTTTTGACTAAAGCCAAATGTCATATAAAAATATATTTGAATGCCATACCATATATTATTAACAAGGCAAGATTTTAATGATAAATATATTTTAATTAAAAAACATAAATTACTTATTTTCAAATATACATGCAATAGATTTTAGGGACTATAGAACAGCATAGGAAGATATATTCATTTGCAACATGGGCTTTCTGAGAGGCCAAAATATGATCATGTCCTGGTTCTCATTGCCTTGGAAATGGAAAAATAAAGGGGTGGAGATCAAGGGCCTATTTCTAAGAATTTCCCCCTCATCACAGAAGGAGAACTCAAAAGAAAGAGAGAGTTAGTTGCTAAGAAACCATTGTTACTGTGCACGTGCTGCTATGTAATGATACCCAACGACAGAGCTCCACTTGGGGAAATTTTCAGTGATGTATCTCTCCACATTCCAACCAACTATGTGTCATTTACTGTGGGTAAAATAAAACATAGGATACCCTCCTTGGGAGTTGAAATGAAACCCGCTGAATTTATTAACTCTCCACATGGTCCTCATTTAAACGAGCAAATTAATAGTTTGACAAATCAGCCCCTTTTACTAATTTGCTCAGAATTATCCTATTTTATGGCCTAGACTATAAGATTTTATAATGCTCATGTGGAACATACTCAATCAAATCAAACTATTCAGTAGTGCCTTCTTAATTCCAAATCCAAAAAGTTTTTCTAGCTGTGCTGGCTCCCTCCGAGGGGAGGAGGTTACAGTCACTTCACTGCCACACTCTTTACTCCTGGGGGAATTCTGTGCCACTGCGCAATGCAGAATTTTGCAGAAATTAATGTTGTGCGCAATGCAGAATTTCCTTTTTTCCCCACAGAAATGGGCTGCAGAGATGTTGGCCGCCACTAGGGGCTGCTGGACCCGGCAGAGCCCAGCTCGCAAATGGAAGACAAGGCCTGGGGGAGGGGGAGGGAACTGGAGAGTTCCCAGCAGCTGCAGTTCCCGCACACCCTGAAGGAAACTCTGTGCAAGCCTGGGACTCAGCATCAGGCTCTTTCGCCCTCTGAATCCCTGGGCTCTAGGAGGGTAGGGTCTATGAGTGTCTGGGCCAGGAGGGGCCTGCAGCTGGGCTCTGGGAAATAGAGAGTGAGTGTGTCTGGGCCAGGGGAGGGCACAGCTGGCCTCTGGGGAGGTAGAGGGTATTAGTGTCTGGGCTCGGGGGGAGGACGAGGCTGGGCTCTGGGGGGGTAGAGGGTATAAATGTTTGGGCCAGGGAGTGCCCCACGCCTGGGCTCTGGGGGGAAGGAGGTGTGAGTGTCTGGACTGGGGGGGGGGCATGGCTGGTCTCTGGGGAGGCAGGGCTGGGCTTTGGGGGGAAGGGGGTGTGAGTGTCTGGCTCCTCCAGCTGGGCTCTGGGGAGAGGACAGAAAAGCAGAAACTGGGTTGTTGTAGGGGTTCCTTTAACGCTCTACTCCTGGGGGAAATTTTGTGTGTGTCTGTATTGCTAGAGACATACTTGTTGACAGGTATTTTGAAATAAATTACTAAAATAATTGAAACAGGCATGATTATATAGTGTTATTTTGACAAATACAATTTGCAGAATTTTAAAATATTGTGTGCAGAATTTTTAATTTTTGGTACAGAATTTTTAAATTTTTGGCATAGAATTCCCCCAGGAGTAACTTTTCAAACACTCTCTTCTCTGGGGGACTTTTCAACATTAGCATTCTCTGCCAGGGTCACCAATGAGTAAAGCCAGCCCCCAGCATAGATCGGTACTGAACACAACCCATAATCTGGAAAAACTAAATTTTTCAGAAATGTTGAAAATATTTGCTTTTGTTCCAATTAAAAATTAAAATAAATTTTGAAATGTCAAAATTTCCCATGAATGAGAAATTCTGAATTTCAACCAGCTTTAGTAAAGAGGGCAGAACTGAGTTCTTGTATTGCTCACCAAAAGCTTTTTTTAATATGCCAGTATAAAATGATGCAGTAATATAAATACTAGATAACTCCCTCTATACTATTTCCCCCAAATTATATAATTGGCGTTGTTGAATTATGTTAGATCAATATGTATATACACTAATATTGACATTATATTGTTTATCATTTAGTAGATAGAAAGGATAATAATCCAATTTACACCAGCTGAGTATATATCCTAGTGTGAGTAATTCTCCCCTTCTAAGGTCTTTATATTTACTGTCAGGTAAATGACATAACATACATCATCAATATCAGTATATATACTTCAGTGAAACTCTACTAATTAACCCTACATGACAATCTGGCCCATATGTTCTTAAAGACCTTGCCTAGACTAAGAAAGTAGGTGGTGTTTTAAAAACATGTTAGCTAACATGTTTTAATTCACTCAGTTTACAACACTGCTTAGCTTCTAGCGTTGACAGGGTTTAACGCATTTGAAAACAAGTTAGCTGGTTCTGAGAGGAGTTTAGGCTTGATTATAAACAGCTAACACATTTTTAAAGTGTTTTAAATTTTCTTTATATTGGCTGCTAAGGGATGTTTGCTTAAAAACATGTAAAAAACCCATGTTCTCTCAAATACTACCTAGTCTAGACATGCCAAAATGTGGTGAGCCAGATGCCCAGCTGGAGTAAATTAATAAGTCCATTTACTTCAATTTATACAACACGGCTACACCAATGTACACCAGCTGAGGATCTAGCCCACCAATTTTGAGAACATGCACACTAAGGATAAGATTCTGTTCTGTGCCTCTTAAAGGCAGAGCATACAACAGCCCCTGCAGCTGAGATGCCACTCCTGTTTCCAGCACAGCCCCAATGCCTGTGCTCATAAAGGGGTCCTTGAAAGTCAGTCTTACAGCTATCTTCTGCACTGCCTGAGCTGAGAGCACCCAGCCAGAGTCAGAGCTTTTAGAGCCCCTTTATGCTGCTCTGGCTCCTTTACCCAGCATAAAGAGGCTAAAGTGGAGGTGAAGATCTCATCCCTCGTCCTCAGGTTCACTCAACAGAGCTACATCGATTTACACTAGCTGAGGATCTGTCACATAGTATTTACACAAAGTACTATAATAGTTACTTCCTTCTTAACAAGATTATTGAATTAATAAAGTGTAATTGTTCCTTTGCAGCTATTGTGATCAATCACATTATTCCAGTTATTATAAATGTGTGCTATTTTCTCATGCCAAAAAGCTCTATGAAATTTTCAAAGAAAGAAAATATTGTGACATTCTTTTCTGAATACATGTTTTTAATTCCAGATAAAATTAATGGGAGTTATACACGAAAACTAAGGAAGAACAGAATTCTTAGTGTGAATGCAAAGAACTGCAATTCTAAATAAATTAACTAAGCTACCTTCTAGTAATTATTTCCTTAAGGCACTAACTCCTATTATAAGCAAAAGGTCTGCAAAAAATCTTTTGAATATTTAGAATCATAGATATAAAAAAATATCTTTAACATGTTAACTTTTAATTTGTTTTTCTACTCAAAAAGGCTAAAGCTATTTTGGAGAAAAATATTATAAAACCAATAGCTCCCATTCTAAGAGACGATGCATGCAATTCAGACTAAGTCTCTACAATCAAAATATAAACCCATGAAAATGGGGTGCAATGCAGAAATTGTAAGTGTAGCAGCAATGTTGTAATGAAGTCAGTGAACTGTGTATTTCATTTTCAAGAATACTCATTCAGAATATACAAATTGCATTAGCTTATCCTGAAGAAACCTCATGTTTGTCTTATATTCATAAACGCCTCTAACGATGTAATAATAAAGTCACCAACAATTCCACTGTGTATCTAAAAAAATTATTCCACAAAATCAGCAGTTGGATTTTTTGTATGTGTGTGTTTAAACAGAACTTTCCACCTTTTTTCTGTCACCATGGCCAGATTCTGAGACCTTTGCTTATGCCGAACGGTACCTTACACTACAAACAGTCTCACTGAAGTCACGAGCGAAGTTCTGGCCTTGTTAAAGTCAATGGCAAAACTCCCATTAACTTCAATGAGGCCAAGATTTCATCCAATGGAACTATTTGTGGAGTAAGGCACTGCCCAACATCATTAAGGGTGTCAGAATCCATCCCTATGACTGTAGCTTCCATTACTGCAACACACAGACTCAACTTCAAAGGTGTAAATTGACGTCCGTGGAGCTAGGCGAATCTTCCCCAAAGTATTTTGTGTCATTGTAATATTCCAGTTGCCTTATTTCCTAGAAGGCTGACAAGGAGATTCTATCAAACATCCTTGTTATTTTGAGAATGAGCACTTTTAATAGCTGTTTCAACTCTGTGTACAATGCCCACATCTGTCCCTACCAGATGAAATGTCTGACCCTTATGAGCAATTTTCTAAAAGCTTTTCTTAATCTTGTATTAGGCACTGCAATTATAAGGGAAAGGAAAGGGGCTGCTTAAGTAATATTGTCCAAAGAAAGCAGGCCTTTGAGGATTTAGCACATATTAGACAAAGCCACATAATATACATTCTTAGTAATAATTTTCTATATTCCAAATAAGCAATTAAAATCCTTTCTGGACAGGTTACAAATCCCTAAAAATGCTACATGAACTGGCATCACTTTGCTCTTTCAGTGACGGATTGCACATGGAAGGCTTTGCAAAGAATTTGAGGGTGGACACCTGTTCTAATTTGTTCACAGGTTTTGGCACTGGGAGGGTTGGGGGGACCACTTTTGAGATCGCATTCTTTCATTTGTATTTACATTGAATTTCCATATTCCAAATCTGCAACTGAAGAATGCTTTGACTTTTAAATATAATAATCTTAGTTGGTATGTGGATAAATTAATAAAGTCCCTTTTGTATGGATTCATATTATGCTTTATGTTTTCTACCAATAACTGTATCAGGTCAATTCATAGAATCATAGAATATTTGGGTTGGAAGAGACCTCAGGAGGTCATCTAGTCCAATCCCCTGCTCAAAGCAGGACCAACACCAATTAAATCATCCCAGCCAAGGCTTTGTCAAGCCAGACCTTAAAAATCTCTAAGGATGGAGATTCCCACCTCGCTAGGTAACCCATTCCAGTGCTTCACCACCCTCCTAGTGAAATAGTGTTTCCTAATATCCAACCTAAACCTTCCCCACTGCAACTTGAGACCATTGCTTCTTGTTCTGTCATCTGCCATCACTGAGAACAGCCTAGCTCCACCCTCTTTGGAACCCCCGTCAGGTAGTTGAAGGCTGCTATCAAATCCCCCTCACTCATCTCTTCTGCTGACAAAATAACCCCAGTTCCCTCAGCCTCTCCTTATAAGTCATGTGCCCCAGCCCCCTAATCATTTTTGTTGCCCTCCGCTGGACTCTCTCCAGTTTGTCCACATCTCTTCTGAAGTGGGGGGAACAAAACTGGATGCAATACTCCAGGTGTGGTCTCACCAGTGTTGAACAGAGGGGAATAATCACTTCCTTCGATCTGCAGGCAATGCTCCTACTAATACAGCCCAATATGCCGTTGGCCTTCTTGGCAACGAGGACATACTGCTGATTCATATCGAGCTTCTCATCCACTGTAATCCCCAGGTCCTTTTCTGCAGAACTGCCACTTAGACAGTCGGTCCCCAGCCTGTAGCGGTGCATGGGATTCTTCCTTCCTAAGTGCAGGACTCTGCACTTGTCCTTGTTGAACCTCATCAGATTTCTTTGGCCCAATCCTCCAATTTGTCTAGGTCACTCTGGACCCTATCCCTACCCTCCAATGTATCTACCTCTCCCCCCAGCTTAGTGTCATCTGCTAACTTGCTGACGGTGCAATGAATCCTATTATCCAGATCATTAATAAAGATGTTGAACAAAACTGGCCCCAGGACCGACCCCTGGGGCACTACGCATGATACCAGGTGCCAACTAGACATCGAGCCGTTGATCACTACCCATTGAGCCCAACAATCTAGCCAACTTTCTATCTGTCTTATATTGCATTCATCCAATTCATACTTTTTTAACTTGCTGGCAAGAATACTGTGGGAGACCATATCAAAAGCTTTGCTAAAGTCAAGATATATCACATCCACTGCTTTCCCCATAACCACAGAGCCAGTTATCTCATCATAGAAGGCAATCAGGTTGGTCAGGCATGACTTGCCCTTGGTGAATCCATGTTGACTGTTCCTGATCACCTTCCTCTCCTCCAAGTGCTTCAAAACGGATTCCTTGAGGACCTGCTCCATGATTTTTTCAAGGACTGAAGTGAGGCTGACCAGTCTGTAGTTCCTCGGGTTCTCTTTCTTCTTTAAATATGGGCACTATATTTGCCCTTTTTCCAATCGTCTGGGACCTCCCCCGATCACCATGAATTTTCAAATATAATGGCCAATGGCTCTGAAATCCTATACTATAGGAAAGAAAACACTTTGCGACTCCCCATTAACTTATATAAATTTTATTATACATTTTCTTTCCAAGAATTAAACAAAAAAACAAAAAAAACTAAGTAGCCATAAGCCATGAAATAAATAAAACCTATTTCCCCCTCTGTTGCCTTTTATTCCTCTCCTTTTTGTGAGATGCACTATTTTCTATTGAATACCATAATCACTACAATCAGTTTAAATTTTCCCTCTGTAACCTCATCAAACCCTGTCACACTGAAAAAGATTCATTATTTTAAAAAAAAATTATTACTTTCATTCATGGTTTATAAATATATTTTCATTTGCTTTATCTAAGAATTCAAGGCTTTGGACAGGAAGTCTTTATACATGTACAGATTTCTGAGGGTTTTGGTTTAAGAGAAATACTTACCGTAAACAAATTGAGAGTTTGTTAGTGGAATATGTATTATGACAGCCTGTTTAACTTATGGATGGCTATTATATGCCTTTTGAAACATGAGCAAACCAAAAGATGTCATCATCTCTTTTGCTCCCATCACAGAATGTGTAAGGATTCAGGAGATCCCAGAGTATGGAAAGAGGCAATAAAATAAATAAATAAATAATACTTAATTTTAGAGGGCTTGATCCAATGCGCATTAGAGTCTATTAAAATGTTACTACTGACTTCAGTAGGCTTTGGATCACTGCACTTTTCATCCACAGAACGCAAACACTTTTCAAAAGAAAGTATCAGTATCCCCATTTTACAGATAGGGATACAGAAGCACAAGGAGATGAAGTACCTTACCCAAGACAGAGCTGGGAATAGAATCCAGGTCTCCTAACTCTCAGGCCAGTGTCTGATCCACTAACTCACAGTGCCTCCGCAGTATCAGCCTTCTGTGGACACCCCATGTGAGGCTCAGGGATCATTTGGGTCGGGGATATAGCTAAGGAGGTCAAATGATCTTCCTCTCTCCCTCGAACCTACAGAACTTTTCTAGGCAAGTTAATGACAATCCTATCAGCAATCAACTTGCCCACATCCCTCACACACTCCCCTCTAGGCTGTGAAATGCTCCCCTTAAGGGAAGTGTGCTTTGGTCAGTGGCTGGCAGCAGAGCCCCTGATAGCACAACTCTGAAAGGAGTCTGGATAGAGATGTCACTGTTTAAGGGTAATTGCATTTATTTTTCCCCTCCTCAGTCACTCAAGGGCACCCACTTAAAGGTTTCCAGCTCCCAGCTGTCACTTCTCTTGGGCAGAGACCAGGGGCAGAGACCAGGACTCTTCCTCCTGGCCAGAGGTTTTACGGTTGCACAGCTCCCTGGATTTCACTGTAATATCCTCAGCAAGCCAGACTGCCTAAGCAGGCCAGTAACTGTGTGTTGCTTTCTCTCCAGATGGCTATGTCCAGTGTATTGCCCACAGTTATAAGTTACCACACAGCTCTTTCTAAGCATGCACATTTATTCTCAAGGTAAAGGCATTACAGAGAAAACATATTAAAATAATACAAAAATCTACCCACTTAAAGCTTACCAGAGGTCACCCTGAGTGCCAACCTAGACTCTGGTAGGCTTCAGTCCTTCAAAACCTAAAATAGGGTTCTCCCCATGGTTACAAATTCATCTGCAGCCATTTCTTTATACAGCTCGGGCCTTTGATCTTGACCTTCTGTAATAGGTAATCAGCAGACAAAGACCCTTTCCTTGGGGCATAGCTTCAAAAAGCTGGGTTTTTGTATAATCAGACTTGGGGAATTTGCATTAACCTCTCCCTAAGGAATCCCCAGGAAATCCACTTAACATTTCTTGTCCCAAAAAGTCCATACTTGTCTGACACATTTTCAATATATTCTTCTGAACTCCCAAGTTCTTACATCTGTCACATCTCCCCCATAGAGAGGTTACATACAATCCCTGCCCACAATAATACATCAACTTAATACAATAAGGTCTTTCAAGGCTATTACAGGACATTGCCACATCTGTCACAGGGAAGTAGAGCCTCCATGGATTTCAAAGGTCCTACTGGCTTTAGAATCCTATCCCCCCATCTCATCTATGGGAGGAGGAGAGCTAAACCAGAGCCCTAGTATGGAGGATCATATAGAAAACTGAGAAATCTGAAAGAGTTTCCTGTCCCCTACTTGAAGTATCTCTGTTTCCTTTGGAAAATGAGAATTTATTTACCCATCTATATTAATTTACAGAGACAGTCTGAAGATTACTTAGTAACAACCTGTAAAGGGCACTGATGATGAAAACACTGTGTAAAAGTTCTAAGTATTATTATTAGATTAAGACGATCATGCTGAAAGTGCTTTTTACAGATTCAGACTAACACAACTACCCCTCTGATGCTGAAAGTTATCAGCTGTAAGACATCTTAGAAGAGAAGCATGTAAATGACATCAGCGATAGAAAGCACAGTGAGGAGAAGACGGCATAAAACATACATCCAGAAATGTCTACGGCATACTCTAGTCACAAGAACCACAGTAGAGTATCTTTGCTGTCACTCACATTTCCACAAAGGCCAAGAGAAATAGAACAGATCTACTGGTGTGCCCTAACAGAGATTATTTGCTATAAGAAGACTACACGGTGGTTTGAAGTGGATTTCTCACCAAATACTAAGTTATCAGCTGTTACTGAGAAGATGAAAGTTCAAGCATCAAGGATGGAATTCCAGATGAACTAATAAATGATAACAGACCACAGCTCAGCTGCAAAGAATTTCAGCAATTTACCAGCAGATGGGACCTAAAGCATATTGTGAGTTCCTCTAATCTTTAGCTTCGGAGAAATAAATGTGCTGACAGAGCAGTTCAGGCTGCAAAGATACTATTTGAGAACACTTATGATGGAAGAGTAGACTAATATTTAGCAACACCAGATCTAAAAGATAAACAAGAAGAATTAAATTCTATATAGTCCAGAACAGAAACTGATGGAGACAAGAACCTAGACCTGATTCAAAGCCCATTTAAATCAACTGAAAGAGTCCCATTTACTTCAATGGGCTATTGATCGGGTCCTATATGAGAGATCTGTCTTTCCCCTTTCTCCTCCCGATATTAGAGAGTTTAGTCCAACATTTTCCAACCTGGGTGCTTAAAGTTAGGCTCCTAAATCCATATTTAGACACCTGAATTTAGGTGATGATCACCTGCAGCTTCTATTAACTGTAGTGGCATTTGTGGATGCTCAGCACTTAAAAAAAAATAAAAAAAATAAAGCCATGTTTATTTAGGTGCCTAACTATGAATTCAGGATCCTAACTTTAAGCACCCAGGTTTACAACTTTTGGCCTTCATGCTCAGAAAAAATGCATAATTAACAGCACTGAACTTTATCTATAAAATACGTGCAGCATGGGCAGCAGCAGCAGAGAAGGGCTCCCCAAATTGCCCTGCCAAAATACCTCAACTCTGACCTGATGCAACAGGCTTTAGGGTAATTCAGTGTTTATCCCCATTATTTTCTTTTCCTTTCTGAAGGGCTGCCAACGCTGGTGACAATTGTGCAAGATGTCTACCTGTCCACAGGGAAGTGGACTGAGGCCACCAATTTATTTTACTTTAACCATCTATAATCATTTTCAATCTCTGTTAATACGTACTGGACATGAACTAGCAACCTGGAAGTGAAAGGCTTCAGGTAGGCTACTGTTAGAATACATGTCAAATCAAAGCAAATTCAAGCAAACTTCCAGGAGGTCGTAAACCAAAATGTATGCCTGCACGCACACATATACACAGATGACTATTAATTTTCAATGCAGTGTTGTTGTAGCCAGGTTGGTCCTAGGATATTAGAGAGACAAGCTGGGGGAGGTGATATCTTTTATTGGACCAACTTCTGTTGATGAGAGAGATACACACTTTCAAGCTTATGCGGCGCTCTTCTTCAGGTCAATTCTATGTAAGCTCAAAAACAACAAGGAGTCTGGTGGCACCTTAAAGACTAACAGATTTATTTGGGCATAAGCTTTCGTGGGTAAAAACCTCACTTCTTCAGATGCATAGAGTGAAGTGAGGTTTTTACCCACGAAAGCTTAGCCCAAATAAATCTGTTAGTCTTTAAGGTGCCACCAGACTCCTTGTTGTTTTTGTAGATACAGACTAACACGGCTACCCCCTGATACTTGATTCTATGTAAGCTCGAAAGCTTTTCTCTCTCTCTCATCAACAGAAGTTGGTCCAATAAAAGATATCACCTCCCCCACCTTGTCTCTCTACTGATTTTCAAGTAAGCCACCATTTAAAATACAAATGGCAAGTCCAGAATACAAAGAACCAAATTCTGGCAAATAAGATACATTTTAATTTTACAAAAATGCCATTAATTCACCGCATCACAGAGCACTTTGTACCGAGCATTAATCAGAAACTGAGACAAGGAAAGATGTAAGATTTAAAGGGAGGAAGTCACTCTGTTGCTCAAGAGGAGGAAGAATTCCAAAAAATTAAAACAGATAAGTGAAATACCAAGCTCTCACCTCACCCTGTATAGGTTGTGAAGGTAAGGTTAGGGAGAGGAAGGCAGTACAAACAGGGCCGGCTCTAGGTTTTTTGCCGCCCCAACAAAAAATTTTTTGGCTGCCCTCCGTCCCAGCCCTGGGCTCCTCACCGCACCCCCCGCCGCCCCAGCCCTGGGCTCTCCCCCCCGACCTGCACCCCCCTGCCGCCCCAGCCCTGGGCTCTCCCCCCACACACACACCCCCTGCCGCCCCAGCCCTGGGCTCTCCCCCCCCACACACACACACCCTGCCGCCCCAGCTCTGGGCTCCCCCTTACCCCCCCACCATTGCCCCCCACACACACCTCGTGCCGCCCCAGCCCTGGGCTCCCCCCCCCACACCTGCACCCTCCTTCCACCGCAGCCCTGGGTCAATGGTAACTCGCTCCCAGGGCAGGTCATTCAGCAGGAATTTTAGATGTGCACAGAACACAGACAGGATTGGTTCCCATACGGTTACTGAACTGCAGTAAAGTGGAACAATTTTCAGCTTGTGTGATTGGAGGATATCTGGATGCATATTATAAGACTGTCCTACATAAATGAGGAAAAGTTGAGGTGCCTTTATTATTCTTTTGTTCCACTCTTTCTTTCTATGGGGAATTTGCCAGTGCAATATCACTGTCTTCCTTTTAAACAAACAAACAAACAAAAAAGGCAATGGCTGTTGAAAATAGCAATTCCAGTCCTAATAACCACTGGGAAGCATTTCTTGCTCAATTTTATCCTACTTTTTCTATAGCAAGTTACAGTGGATCAGTATATTTGATTTGGGAGAAATGAAGTAACAGCCGCCCAAACTGAGCTTGAGCACTCCTGAATTTTGAGGTGTTCAAATCTGGAAGGCAGGTGCCGGGGGGGCGGGGGGGCTGTGGCTCCGTAGGGGAGCACGGCAGCATGTATGCAGCAGCGTGTCTGGCGCTGCGCGAAGCCAGACACGCTGGTCTGAGTGGTACGGTAAGGGGGCTGGGGGGTTGGAGAAGGGGTAGGGGGTTCCAGCGGGACAGTCAAGGGACAGGGAGCAGGGGGGGTTGGATGGGGCAGAGGTTCGGGGGGGCAGTCGGGAGCAGGGAGAAGGGGGGGTTAGATGGGTCAGGGGTTCGGGGGGGCAGTCAGGGGACAGACAGCAGTTGGATAGGCATGGGAGTCCCAGGGGTTTATCAGGGGACAGGTAGGGGGTGGGGTCCTAGGGGGGAAGTTGGGGGTGTCTCAGGAGGGGGCAGTTGGGGACAAGGAGAAGGGAGGCTTAGATAGGGGGTGGGGTCCCGGGAGGGGGCAATCAGGGGACAAGGACCAGTGGGGCTTAGATGGGGGTGGGGTCCTGGGGGGCAGTTGGGGCAGGGGTCCTGGGAGGGGGCAATCAGGGAGCAGGGGGGTTGGATGGGTTGGGGTTTCTGTGGGGGGCAGTCGGAGGGAGTGGATGGTGGCAGGGTGGGGCTACCCTCCCTCCCCATGGAGTGTCCTATTTTTTGAATGTTAAAATATCCCTACCCTTCCCAGTGCAGCTCTCCATTCACAGCAGGCTGCAACATGAGGTCTCAGCTTCCTCACTTCCTCCCCCTCTTTCCTGTTGGTAGTGGCCAAGGGAATGCTGGGAAATGTAGTTCTTTCCCTGCTCCAGGGCTGGCTCTATAGGCAGGGAGCTAACCAAGGAACTACAGCTCCCAGCGCCCCCTGTTGGTTCTCAGCTCCCATGCTGGATCCCTGCCGCCCCTGCAAATGGGCTGCCCCAAGCACGTGCTTGCTTTGCTGGTGCCTAGAGCCGCCACTGAGTACAAAATAGGTTGTGGGGTGATGGGGAAGAAGAGAATTCATGTAAACTAATGGATAATTTAAAATATGATGTATTTATTGGTGGTGACTATGAAACAACAGAAAGACATTTTAAAAACGTCTCTCTGTAAGATCCAGTCTACACACAGAAATTACACTGATTTAAAGAAATCAGTTCCTAAATTTATTATATTAAGTCAGTGGAACCGTCTTGTGTGGACACTCTTAAATCAGTTTAAGAGTACATTATATTGATTCAGTTTAATTTGGTAACAAGTCCTAAAGCTGCCTTTACATTTTGTATTAATGATGGATACTTAATGCTTAAAATCCATATACAGCTAATTAACTCTGTACTAGCGCACAGATGATTACAGATGTTCCAAAAATGTAATCTTTCCCCAGTTTATATTTGGAATTCACACTATCCAAACAGCAGTTCATAGCTCTGTCCTGTTAGAAAGAGTCTCAGAAAAACTGCAGCGACAGATGTGGCACATATATATTTACATTATTTAATCAGCAACAGCCTGGCCGAAGCTATGAGACTTACCAAATAATTATGTCTCTGGGATATTATAAGACATGCTAGGAATATTTCCCTCCACAGAATTCACCCAGAAGTACTATCAGTTTCTTCTTCAGGAAGACATTCTAGCAATAATGATGTTTCAGAAAACTACAATTTACTGTCTGTAAATGTGTACTATATGTTGTAAACATAGTTCTATACCCTTACCTTTTATGTTATTAAAAAAAAAGCATTCATTTATTTTCGAGAACCCTCATCTAAAGTGCATCTGCGAGAAAGAGACTCTCTCTTACCAAGGGACTTACAATACCTTCATCACCATAGCCCGTGAGTGACCATGGGACACATTTTCCCTACCTGCTGAAAAAACCTGCAGGAGGGGACAAAAACTAATGTAAATATAAAGTCTCCTGTGTGAAATAGGGAGGAAAAATGAAGCATGCTCCCCTCTAAAGGAGTGGTCAACAGTCACATGAAAGAGCTAGGGGAATGCCATTTGAGTAGAGCTCATGAGGGAAATTGGTTCCAACTCCACGGAACCTGTGTCATCCAGAGCACTAGCCTCTTCACACTCAATGCTCCTTGGTCTACTCTGACCGCTCTCAGAGCCGTTTGACCAATGACTCCCCCACTACGGCTATGCACCATCTCCTCTCTCCAAAGGAAACAGAAGTTTGAGGACTAGTTAATGCTACAACAGGCAGCATTAATTTCCACTGAGAAATTAGCTGTTGAGGGAGGTGTGCTGTGTAGAACAGTCGCTACCCAGTTGTTCCCCACTTCAACTCAATACGTCCCCAAAACACACCATCCAAATCTAGCCTTTATTCCATCTCCTGTTTTGTCCTCTCTATTTTTACTCTCCTTTGCACTGCATAGAGGGGCATATTTGGCCCCATATCATAGTTATTGCTGATGAAAGAGGGTACATCACTTGGACATCAAGATGGGAGACAAAATCTGTTGGAAGTCTATGCCAGCTTTATTTCGAAGAAGAAGAAGAATGTGGGTCACCCAGTCAGTTTTCTGCATAACCAACCATTATTCCTAATTTCAAATCCTCACGTAGGTGGGAAACCATTGCTACTTGTTTATTATGTTGCCCCTGGCACAGGTCTGTGTAGGCCTGGATTTCCTCGATTGACCACTGTCTTGTATAATAGAAATAGGGTTCATGACACTTGAGTATACAGGCAATGAACAGCGCTGGTCATTTCCAGTGGAATACTTTTGCGGGAGCATATTGCTTTTGTCGACATTTCATTTGGATAAAGTCGAAACACTTCAGTTCAACTTTATCATTTCAACTCTGATATAGAATATAATATAAATGTCAGCATGTTTTAACTCTTACATTATAAATATAACACAATAGTCGAAACGATAAAGTCAAAACAAAGTATGTTGGAATATTTTGTTTCATAATTTTTTTTCCGAGATTGCAACTTTGATTTGGGATGAACCAAAATTTTTAAATCTCAGAATTTCTCACCAGATGGAAATTTCTATTTATCAACCAGCTCTAGCAAAGAATAACTTTTAAAGAATAATGTTAACCATCACTTCAAGCTTTGCTTCGGCATTAAACTGCCAACAAAGCCATTTTTTGCCTCATAGGTACTAGTATCACATTACCCTTTAAGTAATTAAACTAAAATATTTTCAAAGGACCCATGCCTTATGCTTTGAAAATAAACGTCTCAGCTTCACTTTGACATTTATTTTCCATAAATGTCTCAGCACTTATGCAGGAGCAGGAACCAATTATCTTATGGCAAATCTGTACTGGACTGATATTATCTCTTAGATATGACAATTGACAACAGATGGATTACTTTTTCTTTCTTCTGAAATAAGTTACCAATATTTTCAAGTGAACAGATACAGATATTTGAGTATGATACTCTTCTAAACATCACAGTGCAAGAGATGCCATCAGCTCTGTCTCTCACACTCTTGTTATTCAGGCAAACTTTTCTCTAAATATAACATTTTTTCATTATCAGTTGTCAAGTATTCATCCAGGGGGAAAAGTATAATAGGAAGGGACAGGAAAAGGCTGACGATGTGAGAGAAACCCCCATGAATAAAAAGGAGAATAATTTATTTTGGATAATGAGAGCATTGCAGCCTTAATATGCAGCTGCACCACTCTTAATGCTTGCTTCGGGGGCACAGTTTGGGTTCTTACTTAAGCAACCTTCATAAAGAAAAGTGCAGATATATCCTTAGAACAACACAAGGGAAATGACAGCCCAAATCAGAGCTGTCCCTAGCTATTCTGGGGCCCTACGCAGCCCCACCGCGGGGAAGGCTGCAGGGGGCCCCAGGCCTCCACGGGGGGTTGGGGGAGACTGGCTTGGGGAGCAGGGGGGAACCACCCCCCAGCACTCACCGGCGGTGTCAGGGCCGGCTCCAGGCACCAGCCTGGCAAGCAGGTGCTTGGGGCGGCCGCTCTGGAGAAGGGCGGCAGGTCCAGCTATTCGGTGGCAATTCGGCGGCCGGTCCCTCACTCCCGCTCGGAGCGAAGGACCTCCCACCGAATTGCCACCGCAGATCGTGATTGCGGCTTTTTTTTTTTTTTTTTTTTTTGGCTGCTTGGGGCGGCCAAAACCCTGGAGCCAGCCCTGGGCGGCGTGACTGGGGCTGGGGTGGAACAGGGGTGGGAAGAGGCGGGGCTGGGGAAGAGCAGGGGTGGGGGACATGGGGAAGAGGCGGGGCAGGGGCTGGAGCAGCACACTGCTGCGCAGGGCACCAGGAAATGTGGTGCCCCAAATTTCCTGGTGCCCTACGCAGCTGCGTACTTTGCATATGAGTAAGGACGGCCCTGGCCCAAATCAACAATAAATAGGTCTACCATCTCCCGTTCAAATAATATTTGCAGACCTGATGAAGTGTACATCAAGAAAACCCCATCAGAACACTGAGTTTCAACTTGTAGAGTTTCCTTCCGATTGTTCCATCAGGAAAATGGAGTTTGCCCGCGTGTGATGAACTGATTGGGGTGAGGCCCACAAAACCAGAAATCTGTTGAAGAAATCGAATTGGCTTGATGAACTAGTTCCATCGCACTATTTCCTGGGCTCCCTCTCCCCACAGCAGCACAGCTACCTCCAGGCAAGCTTCATGACAGTCTCACTAGCTGCTCCAAAACATCCATGAACAGGGAGAACTCTGGTAGGGGTAATGTGGCTGAACTTGACCATCCTCCCAGTCCTACCCCTCCCCATGCAGTTATGACCCTTCACAAATCTCAGAGCTCTGGATTTAATGGGGAGAGTTTTCTATGGGAGCAGAAGAAAGGGAAGAAAGAATATGCTATAGAACCTCTATTCTCCACAGCCTGTTTTCACCAGTTTTGCTCCACCCTACTCATGTTAGCATAAGGGAGAGTATGGGTGTAATCTCCAGTGTCTTCCCTTGAGGATACAGACAGACAGAGATCTCTCTCTCTTAGCCACAAAACATTACATAGAACATTAATTGTCAAAAAGAAAAAAAGTATGCTACAACATTTTGCCTTTTCAAAAGAGAGAGAGAGAGAGAGAGAGATCTGTCCCATTGGTGACCAAGCCCTAAACAGTATAATTAAATTACTCAAGTGACTTTTTTTAATATACTGTTTCTCGAAGATCCAGCTGTCCTGAATCCAGCATTTCCTCCTTTTTACCCACACAAAGAAACCCAACCACATCACCTCCAAAATCAAACACCTACCTGGCTCCCTGCTCATTTCTGAATACAATTCTTAATATCCCTCCATGTATTTGCTCCAGCCTACCTTACAGACCTTTCCCCTTCCTAATTCCCTCCACCTCTCTGTCCCATCACATAACTTATCTCTGCTGCTGCGAGAATGTTCTCCTCTGCAACTGCTGCCGTGTGGAACACCCTTCCACCACCTCAACCTCACTTACCCTCTCTTGTCTTAAACCAAGGCCCCAGTACTGTAGCTGAAACCATCTGGGCAAACCCCCACACCTATACAGAATTCTACTGAAGTCAGTGGGGCTCTGTGTGGACAAAAGGATCCGTACATGCAAAATTAGTTGCAGAATCAGGGACCCTATCTTCAGCTTGTCTCCCTTCCCTAAGACCCTTTATTTTTCTTTGCCTTCGTTATTCTGATGACTCACTGCTTTAATTTCTTTTATCAAACAATGTCTTTTCAAAACTGCTTTTTGTAACTTATACCAGATACTGGCCTCTGCCTTATATTTTTTAGTTTTGTAGTTACAGTTTCTATGCAAAAATGTACAAAGCAAAGTATGTTTGCTATGCACAGTTTGCATGTGAAGGCATGGTTAGTTTGTGAATCTGAATTCCACATTAGTCACATAGCTCTCAATCTGCCAGGCTTAAATGTGTGACACGGGCCTTAAACATGAGTAACAGAGACTCACAAGAAGAGTCAAACAAAAAGCAGAGGAGGAAGCTTGCAGTGAAGAAATAATTTTCTCTGATGTATATCAAGCTTACAATAGCTCAGTGATTTAGCACTATTTTACTGCAATAGGAATTGTACTCTGTTGTGAGGGAAGTATACAAATCAAGTTAGTATTCTCTAGAGTCCAATTCAGAGATCCTTACTCAATTTTAATACTCAGTCCATCTCAATTGAAATCACTGCCTTACTTCCTTCTGAACACTCATTTTCTGCTGATGAAAATAAATGACCTTTTCCTGCTCCATCTGAAGTCAAGACAAGCAAGCTCACGTCTAGGGCCCTACCAAATTCATGGTCCATTTTGGTCAATTTCACGGGTATAGGATTTTAAAAATTGTAAATTTCATGATTTCAGCTATTTAAATCTGAAATTTCACAATTGTAGAGGATCCTGGCACAAAAAGGAGTAGTGGGGTGCTCGCAGGTTATTGTACAAGGGGTTGCAGTACTGCTACCCTTACTTCTGCACTGCTGCTGGTGCACTGCCTTCAGAGCTGGGCAGCTGGAGAGCAGCAGTGGCTGGCCGGGAGTCCAGCTCTGAAGGCAGAGCTGCTACCAGGAGCAGCGCAGAAGTAAAGATGGCATGGGATGGTATTGCCACCCTTACTTCTGTGCTGTTGCTGGCGGCTGCTCTGCCTTCAGACCTAGGCTCCCAGCCAACAGCCACCAGTCGCTAGCCACCCAGTTCTGAAGGCAGCGCAGAAGTAAGGGTGGCAATACTGCAACCCCCCCTAAAACAACCTTATGACCCACCCTGCAACTCCCTTTTTGATCAGGATCCCTAATTTGAGAAACACTGGTCTCCTCTGTGAAATCTGTATAGTATAGGGTAAAAGCACACAAAAGACCAGATTTCACAGGCTGTGACGCGTTTTTCATGGCTGTGAATTTGGTAGGGCCCTATTCATGTCCAAACAACATCTGGTTGGATTTTCAGAGGCAATGGACAGTGGGAACTGCAGGTGTGCAGTTTCTCTGAACACTGGCCTATTGCTGGCTATTCTATTGGTTTCAAACTGCACTGGGATTTTGCCTGCCCATAAGCCCAAGAAAAGGGAGGCAAATCATATAAATGTTAGCTAAAGTGTCATAGCTATTAAAACTGAGTCCTCTCTTTTATTTTTTACTGGAAAGGGATACTATAGCTTCCAAAGAGCTACAATTAATCACATTGCTGCTACTAATAGATGAAATCTCACTTCAGAATTTCTCAGATTTTATTTTCCCCCTTGAACAGTAAAGCTGGTAGAACTACCATGGAACATGTTGATTTTATTATTTCTTATTTCGGAGAAATTCTTTGCACACTTAAGACTCCGAATGAATTCACTGTGAGTTTTGGGTACACCAGGGCTGTAGGATCAGGCCCCCAAGTGTGTGAGAAATGTGAAATTATCATTTTTGAAAGCTATTTTTAGTGAGACCAAAGTGGAAATGTCAACTATAGCTACAAAAATCAATATGTTTTGACCACGTTGTGGCTACAAAAAAGGATAGACCTAAATTCTGACCTATCTTTCCATCAACATAATACAGTGGTGGGATGCCCTGATTATTCTAAATATATAGTAAAAAAAAAAAAATAGCATCCATAAGAGAAAACACAAAAACAGACACATTTTTGTGAGGTTCAAACAATTTTGTGTGTGCTGGCACTGCAATAGCAATACCCAAGCTACACTAACACACACAATTTCCACAATTGTATTGTCACGGATTGTTAGTACAGACTTTTTTTTAGCATAAATTGTATTCATTACTGTTAACTGAAGCAGACACATTAACCTGAGTTTTATTCAAGACCACAGAAAAAACCCTTTGCCAAAGAAAAACAGTAATTTTTTTAATTTTTTAACTTTTAAATAGAGTGTCCCAAACCATCAAGATTATACACTTACACAGCATGAAAAATTAATTTACAGAGTTCTTTAACTAGCAGGAGAGATTTTTTATTTTTAGAAAATGAAAATTCACCCAGCTTGCTTGCTAACTTTTAGCCTTAAGTAACTATGTATGCTCCCCCAAAATTGTTCAGAATTAAAATGTCACCTGATCCTTAATTCAAGTTTTAGAAATTCAATGGACATTAAACTATAAGGAGTCTGTATTTTTAATGGGGGTATTCTTTTTTTCAACATACAATTTATCACGCCTGTTTGAATTCTTTTCTAATCCTTTATAAAAGCTGAGCTGTTAACAGTTTATTGTTGCATAAAGTACAGTATAAAATATACCTTTGGTTTTCAGTTTCCTAATAAAACCTATTTTACAGATTCAAACATTCCCTAATTATATGTTTTATATGCACAGATGATATAAACATATAATCTAGATAATATAAATAATGTGAACATTCAAGGATCATAAGCTTATTCTATCAGCCAAAATTTGTGCTCCAAGAGCCATAATAATAATAATTAACAATGAACTGAAACATAATATTGTTTCAGTACACCCAGAAGCACCAACTGGTATCAGGCTCCTATTGTGCTAGTAGCTACAGCATACATGTAGTAAGAAACAGTTCCTGTTGCAAAGAGCTCACAATACAAATAAAAAAGACAGGCAAAGGGTCGAAGAAAGGAAGTATTCTCTTTCCCATTTTACAGATGAGAAACTGCAGCACAGAGAAATTTAGGCCAACAGTTTCAAATGTCACTAGGGATTTGGGGAGCTACCATTTTTGGGTGCCCAATTTAAAATGCCTGACAGAGGACTGATTTTCAGAAGGCAGGTGCTCAGCACTTTCTGAAAATCTGTCTCAAGATTTTCAAGCAGGACACCCAAAAATTGAGACACCCAAAATCATTAGTCACTTCTGAACATTCAGGCCCAACTGACTTGCCAAAGTCACACACAGCCTGAGCCACAGCCAAGAACTGAACCTATATTTCCTTAACCCGCACCTTAGCCATAAAACCATCATTTCTTCTCAATTACATACAATAAGCTGTTCTGATAATTTTTGCTTTCAGACCAGACTAGATTTATCAGCCATTTATAACACATACTTCAATCACATATAGGTAAAAGAAATGCCAGCAGCAGAGACTATTTTGTATATGTGACCAAGGATTTCATTGTTGTTCCCCCTATGCAGTTGAGTGATATATAGCAAGGTATCCATTAGATGCTCCATTGCCATTAATTACCTTGATATTGCTGAAACATTCAGAAAAGGTGAAACCCATTGCACAGTGGTTAATAGAGACATATATTGTGCCCAGGACTAGGGTTGGCCCCCTGTACAAAGTGAATTTCAATCAAAATATTATAAGGAAAGGCGTTTCTGTTGAGTGTCTCATTTTAATTATACAGATGGCTCAACTCTAAATACTAATTGTGTCAAGCTATTAATTTTCTTCCCACCCAATCCAAAATAAGCCAGGTATTTATTTGCAGCTGTTTATTCAACACCCTTTCAAAGTGATTGGTCTGTAAGATCTATCCAATGCTGTAATTTACTATACTTCAGATTACGAAGGAGGGAAGATTTCTCAAGACCCTTCCATGAAATACATTAATAAATACTGTCAAAATGTTTTGTTTCTCAAATCACTATGGTCCCAGTTCTGTAGGCAATATTCTCATTGATTTCAGAACTGGAGGATAAGCCCTTACAAAATGATTTTCCCCTTTCCTCCCCAAGGACTTTCCAGTTCAGCCCATTTCAGATTATTGCTGTCTGGTTGAAAAATTAAGACTGTTTGTTCTCAGTCCGCAAGGGACACATATACACACACCTGCATGGAGCAATTGGCTCCTGTAACAAAAAGCTCTTCCTGCTGAGTCTTTTCCTTTCCAAAAAGCACAGCAGGAGTGGCTGAAGTCAACAATGAAACAAACAGTGCCATCTGCTAGATGAACAACACTCTTACCCAAAAGTATCAATAGAGGGAGAAAGTGAAAAATCAAAATATTATCATCATGACTGTTTATGCCAGGCCACAAGTTAGCTAGGAACGGACAAATAAAATACACAGTCCCTGCCTTGAAGAATTTATCATCTTAGATGTATGATAATAGAAACGATATTATAACATGAGTGATAGCAACACACAATATGGTCAAAAAGAGGAAAGGGAAGACATGGGTAACAACAGTGAACTACATGGCTAAACCTGTGTTTTCTTCTTCAAGAAGCACCATGTCCTAATGGCAAAGGGAGTTTCTGATATCTCTGCTCCAATGGTGCTGTAGCCTATTCCACAGGAGAAAACTCCTATTCCCCAATAGGATGATGGGGGAAACTTCATGGAGATGTCTTCTCTCATAGCTCCCTTCCACTGTGAGGCACTCGGATAGAATGGGAATGGTAAGTCCCTAAGATAGATAGGCATACTTGCAATGGCCTTAACAGCTGAGATAATGACTAGATGACACTGCTCTAATGTGACCCAAGGTTAATTGATTATAGATTATAAAGGCAGAAGGAACCACTGTGGTCATCTAATCTGATCTCCTGTATAATATAAGCCATAGGACTTTGCTGAGTACTATCTTCCCAATTTCCATCTATCAACATGCATTCCCTGTAGAGAAATGGTAATATAAAACTGCCCTGTATAAACATTCAGGTCCTAAACAAGCAGATATGTTTTGCTTTTTAGAAGATCTGGCCATCAGGTTGTTTTAATTTCAATTGGTTAAAAAAAAAACCAGAATGTTTGCATTATTTAATAGATAAACTAAAATGTTGTTTGTATTAAAAAAAGACACAAGACTTACAAAACTATCTTGAGAAGACACAATAAAAATATAAGTTAATTATGTAAATGAAAAGAATGCTGGACCGATATATAAGGTACAAAGAAAATGCATTAGTAATAAACTTTTCTCTGTGGAAGAATCATTAAAAATTCCTCTACAATTTAAATAAAAACCATGCCAGGAAACTAATTCTGAGATGATTTTAATCATAGGTTTTTAAAGCCCTGCACTATTCATTTAATATAGGAGGAATTAAAGAAAGTATGTCTGTGAAAGAGGAAATAAATTGGCACTTGAAGAAATAAAATTGCTGAGGCTGGAATTTTAAAATTGAAAACGGTACTTATGTTATTCAACACATTTTGTAAGTTCACATGGGATTTTTTTTACATATAAGTTGTCAATTTTATATGAAATCATAAATCAATTTTTAGGGACAACTCCCTTTGATTTCAGAGGGAATCCATGTGTGCATTCATGGCAGATTGTGGATCTACATGTTTATGGAACAGTTAACTGTTTATTTGGCCATTCTCTCATAATCCTCAGCCTGCTTTCAATACCTGGTTAATGTATTAGCACTTAACCATATACCTCCACCATGAACGATTTATTTTCTCCCAAGGAAGAACTGGAATAACACCACTGAAAACCTTTATCTGCAGCTGTTAATATAAGCAGCAGTGGGCACCTCTCTTAATCCTTGGAGTATTTCAATATTAAGTTGCAGCTAGCAAGGGATGTGAAGGGTAACAAGAAGGGTTTCTACAAGTAAGTTAGCAACAAGAAGGTCAGAGAAAGTGGGACCCTTACTGAATGGGGGAGGCAACCTAGTGACAGATGATGTGGAAAAAGTTGAAGTACTCAATGCTTTTTTTGCCTCGGTCTTCACGAACAAGGTCAGCTCCCAGACTGCTGCACTGGGCAGCACAGTATGGGGAGGAGGTGAGCAGCCCTCAGTAGTGAAAGAACAGGTTAAGGACTATTTAGAAAAGCTGGATATGCACAAGTCCGTGGGGTCAGATGCAATGCATCCAAGGGTGCTGAAGGAGTTGGCTGATGTGATTGCAGAGCCATTGGCCATTATTTTTGAAAACTCGTGGCAATTGGGAGAGGTCCCAGATGATTGGAAAAAGCAAATATAGTGCCCATCTTTAAAAAAGGGAAGAAGGAGAATCCAGGAATTACAGACTGGTCAGCCTCACCTCAGTCCCTGGAAAAATCATGGAACAGGTCCTCAAGGAATCTATTTTGAAGCAACTGGAGGAGAGGAAGGTGATCAGGAACAGTCAACATGGATTCACCAAGGGCAAGTCATGCCTGACCAACCTGATTGCCTTCTATGATGAGATAACTGGCTCTGTGGATATGGGGAAAGCAGTGGACGTGATATACCTCGACTTTAGCAAAGCTTTTGATATGGTTTCCCACAGTATTCTTGCCAGCAGGTTAAAAAGGTATGGATTGAATGGACTATAAGGTGGACAGAAAGCTGGCTAGATTGTCAGGCTCAACAGGTAGTGATCAATGGCTCGATGTCTAGCTGGCAACCGGTATCAAGCGGAGTGCCCCAGGGGTGGGTCCTGGGCCGGTTTTGTTCAACATTTTCATTAATGATCTGGCTGATGGGATGGATTGCACCCTCGGCAAGTTCGCAGATGACACTAAGCTCGGGGGAGAGGTAGATACACTGGAAGGTAGGGATATGGTCCAGAGTGACCTAGACAAATTGGAGGATTGGGCCAAAGAAATCTGATGAGGTTCAACAAGGACAAGTGCAGAGTCCTGCACTTATGACGAACGAATCCCATGCACCGCTACAGGCTGGGGACCGACTGGCTAAGCAGCAGTTCTGCAGAAAAGGACCTGGGGATTACAGAGGATGAAAAGTTAGATATGAATCAGCAGTGTGCCCTTGTAGCTAAGAAGGCTAATGGCATATTGGGCTGCATTATTAAGAGCATTGCCAGCAGATCGAGTGAAGTGATTATTCCCCTCTATTCAGCACTGGTGAGGCCACATCTGGAGTACTGCGTCGAGTTTTGGGCCCCCCACTACAGAAAGGATGTGGACAAATTGGAGGGAGTCCAGCGGAGGGCAACAAAAATGATTAGGGGACTGGGGCACATGACTTATAAGGAGAGGCTGAGGGAACTGGGCTTATTTAGTCTGAAGAAGAGGAGAGTGAGGAGGGATTTGATAGCAGCCTTCAACTACCTGAAGGGGGGTTCCAAAGAGGATGGAGCTAGGCTGTTCTCAGTTGTGGCAGATGACAGAACAAGAAGCAATAGTCTCAAGTTGCAGCGCAGGAGGTCTAGGTTGGATATTAGGAAAAACTATTTCACTAGGAGGGTGGTGAAGCACTTACTTAGAAAAGTGATGGAATATCCATCCTTAGAGATTTTTAAGGCCCAGCTTGACAAAGCCTTGGCTGGGATGATTTAGTTGGGGTTGGTCCTGCTTTGAGAAGGGGATTGGACTAGAATACCTCCTGAGGTCTCTTCCGACTCTAATGTTCTATGATTCTGTGATTCTATTATCATCTTAAGAATAGATGGTAAAGCAGGAAATGAATTTGTTTATGAACTCAAACTTTGGTATCCTGTATCGCACATGTCAGTTTTCATTAACCATCAACAGGAAGCATAGACTTCCTCGTATCACTAGCAGCATAAACCTAATGAAAGATTATTTTTTCACAGGAAATATCAGAATGCTGTAATCTCAGTAGGGTTTGCCATCTATGTTATGGCTATTGGGTGGCGGTAAAGTTTGAACTGTAACTGGGTGTCTTTCACTACAGTGATAATGTTATTGGTTCCTGTAGTGAGGCGGTGTGGCTCCCCGCCGCCCCGGAGAGGGACGACCCCTTCTGGACACCAGAGTAGGCGGAGCTAGGGAGCTCTGAGCCCGCCCCTCAGAGGGTCAGGCAGCGCCCCGGAAGTACAAAGGCTCGACCTCAGCACTCACTGGAGAGACAGACGCCGGGGAGGCCAGACGCCTCCAGCCTGGCCCGCGACTGGGAAGCCCCTGCCGCCCTGGGTGCACCCAAGGACTGGCCTGACCTGCCCCTCGCCCACTACCCGGAGGAGATGCCAGATCTGCCTCTCGCCAACTACCCCGAGGAACCCATGGTGCTGGACCCCCCCAGAGGACACCACCGTGACTCAAGTACCACAAGAGGGGGAGTCTGGAAGTAGCCCGGGGGCAGCCACCCCTAGTCTGGCTGCAGCACTGCCAGAGCCCATGTCAGTGTGTTGCGGCCAGGATCCCCACTGACTAAGCAGCGGGCCTTCTGCCGCTGCTAGGGCCCCGGGCTGGGACGCAGTGGAGTGGGAGGGCCTGCGTCCCCCCCTGCCACCCAACTCGTGGGTGGCAGTCTCCCCCCCTCCCTGGCCCTTTGGAGGCCTGGGCTCATTGCTACTGTTTGCATTGCTACTGCTCAGCCCTGCCTGAGGGCCTGAGCACCTGACTCACTGTTGCCCCACCCGGACCTAGGGCCCAGGCTTACTGTGTTTATTTCAGTTGCCGCAAGGGCCACCGAGGGAGACTCCCACGGTCGGACTAATTCCCCCAAGACATCAACAGTGAGGCGGTGTGGCTCCCCGCCGCCCCGGAGAGGGACAAGCCCCGGCTAACCTCTTTACACTTCCTTTGAATGCGGAAGAGAAGAGCAGTTTGTTGTTGTTGTTTTTCATACTAGATAGTGGCAACTGAGTGTATAGAAAGGTGAACAACAAGCTCTGAATTTGCCATTTAGGCAGAGATGGAGGAGGAGGAATTGTTACAGGCCTACATCAGACTGTTAGCTGGCTGGCTGAGGTGCTTCCCTATTGACAAGTGGATATAGTGTCAAACTCAAGAGCTAAGACAAAGCAAATTCAAACTAGAGATCTCTTTCAGACCTGAAATGTACAGAGAAGGCCAGATTCCCTATGCAGCTACTCATCTTTGCACCAATCAGGTGGCACAAAGGAGGTATAATCCATCCAGAAATGTCCAACAGAGAATTATCCTGTTGAAGGCAAACTCCTGGGCATTGCAAGTGTGCTGAAACTAGGTCCTTTACCTGAGCACTTCCTTCCCCCAGTGTTGGAGGGGTCATAAAGGGAAGGGGTGTCCCAGAGATGTTCTCTACTATGCCGCTCCTCTACTGGCATAACTGGATCCCTTATGGCTCTCTTGCCCCCAGTTTCTACACTGAGTGGAGTTCTAGCACAGGAGAGCATCTGGCCCAGGGAGTCCTGTTTCCCTGCATGTGCATTATTGCATCATCGCAAGTAGTGTCACCTAATGCTTTGTGCCATGTCTCTTCTATGTTTTATATGGCATTAAGCACAATCAGTATTATTAATAACAGTTTAATCATGTAAAAAAGGTAAGTTTCAGGTGTACTAAAATCCTGATGCAAAACCATTGTTTAAGGAAACGGGCCACACCACGATTAGCAATAGTTAACTTTATTTTGTAGCTTATTTATTTAGGGATAGATCAGCTCAGATACAGGATCTAGTTCTCAGTAAAGTCCTGTTTCTATTTACCTAATCTGATAGCTGCGCTGACCAAGGTACAGGAACATCAAATAATTTGTGACACTGGCTCATTGAATGAGCTGGGACATTTCAGGTTAAAATCCAAGATTCTCCTTCCTCCCACTGTTAAGCACCCGGTAATACAGCGTGCCTGGACAGAAATCAAGGGGCTAGGAATCCTTTAAGGAACTGCTTTTAACGTAATCAAAAGGTTGGTCCTGTGGTTAAGGCACTAAACTACAATGCAGGAGTTGAGGGTTCAGTTTCCTTTGTGACCTTAGACTAGGGTTACCATTCGTCCGGATTCCCCCGGACATGTCCGGCTTTTTGAGCTAAAAATAGCGTCCGGGGGGAATTTGTAAATGTCCGGACTTCCCCCCCACCCCCCATGCAGAGCACGCGTGGCTAACAGGGCAGCCGGCCGGATGGTGCCACTTACATGGGGCTCCGACAGCCAGAGAGAGCCCCCCTCCTCTCCCCTGCAGCAGAGATCACTCCCTCCCTCCCTCCCTGCATTTGCAGATCACCTCCGGCAGTCTAGAGCTCCTCCCCTGCTCCTCCTCCACTGCTACCCAGCCTGCCGGGACGAGCGGCTCAGGCCGTTCCTGAGCAAGTTCACGGAGACTTTAGGCGAAGGCCAACAACAAGGGGGCCAGGGGGTCGGAGAAGGGGCAGGGAGGTTTTGGAGGGGGCAGTCAAGAGACGGGGGGGGGGGGGGTCGGGAGTTCGGGGGGGGCTTTTTGGGGGGGTGTGGATAAGGTTTTGGGCAGTCAGGGTACAGGTAGGGGGTAGGCGCCTGGGGGGCAGTTAGGGTGGGGGGGTCTTAGGAGGGGGCAGTTAGGGGACAAGTAACAGGGAGGCTTAGGTAGGGAGTGGGGTTCTGGAGGGCAGTTAGGAGCAGGGGTCCCAGGAGGAGGCAGTCAGGGGACAAGGAGCGGGGGGGGGGATTGGGAGTTCTGGGGGCGGGGCTGTCAGGGGGCAGGAGTGGGGAGAGGGATCGGAGCAGTCGGGACAGGGAGCAGAGGGGTTTAGATAGGTCGGGAGTTCTGGGGGGGGCTGTCAGGGGGAAGGGAGCGGTTGGATGGGGCATGGGAGTCCCAGGGGTCTGTCTGGGGGTGCGGGTGTGGATAAGGGTTGGGGCAGTCAGGATATAGGTAGGGGGTAGAGTCCTAGGGGGCCAGTTAGGATGGGGGGAGGGTCTCAGGAGGGGGCAGTCAGGGGACAAGAGGCAGGGAGGCTTAATATCTGTCCTTCAATAGAATGGTTTTAATTATATAATAAATACTTATTAATGGACGAAATTCCAATTTAAATTATTAGTTTATTTAATTACTGGATGTGTATGCGGACTGGCCGCGTATAATAACCAGGAAAGGGCAGGTAGTCACGCCTGTACATAAATAGGGGGTGGAGTCCTGGGGGGCAGTTAGGGGCAGGGGTCCCAGGAGGGGGCAGTCAGGGGACAAGGAGCAGGGGGAGGGTTGGGGGTTCTGAGGGGTGCGGGAACTGGGAGGGGCAGGGGCGGGGCTAGGGCAGGATAAGGGCGGGGCTCCCCCGTCCTCTTTTTTGCTTGCTGAAATATGGTAACCCTACCTTAGACCGGGCAATTTAGGTTTAATTTCAATGAGAATCATGTGGCTAAATGCCCTAGCGTGCTTTGGAAATCTCAGCCCCTGTTTCTCTGTGCCTCAGATCCCCATCTGTGAAGTGGGGATAATATAAGCTTCCCTTTCTCCCACTTTGTCTGTCTTGTCTATATAAATTGCAAGCTCTTCAGAGCAGCGACTATATGTGCATACGGGACCCCAAACTCAATGGGGGCCTCTAGCTGCCACACTGTATTCCAAATACATATAGTGGAAGGTTTTCTTAAAACAAATGTTATTTTAAAACAAATCAAATCTAATCAAATCAAATCAAAGGTTAGAAAAGATCTAGCATCTGAACTTCTGGCTCTAGATTCAAGTGTCGTTTTAATAAATTACTGCAGTTATAAATAAATCTTTCTTCAGTGTAAAAGCTCCCACCACTTAGCCCTTCTTACTTGATGCCTGTAAATGTGGTTGTTAAACTGTAAACCTTTCATAAAGTAGCACAGGCCTTGAATATCATCTCAGTACTTTTCCCAGTAAACATGACATCAAAAACCCTAATTGTTTTAAAGCTATGAGGCTATAAAGTTCTCTTTACATTCATTCCATTATCTCTGTGGCACCTGCTGTAAATACATCTTAGTTTAATTGATGGTCTCTAAACAATCACTGTTTATGTTCACCTTGGAGCTGCTTGAGCATGAAGATAATAGTTAATGTTTGTTGTCCTGTAATATCTTGGATGTCACTCAGATTCAAACAAAATGGAAACTTGTTCTTACAGGGGCTAGCAGGAAATTCCAACCCCAACCACACTCACTTGTTGACTGACTCCTGTTAGCTCTTCTCCCCTTAACTCTTCATTCAGAGCATTCTGTAGTCCTCCTCCTCCTATGTTTTATATTCAAGCATTGAAATCTGAATTGCACTTCAATAATTCAGGCCACCCTCAAGCAACAGGAAAACACGGATAGCATATCTTGGCCTAGGTTATCCCATCCTGCAGTAAAACCCATGGGAGTGATATCCGGGGAAATAAATCGCTACAAGGACTCTTTCCACCCCCCCACAGGTTTGCCCCTGTGGAAAAAGCTGAAGGGCCAACTCCTGTGCCTGACAAATTCCAGGGATCAACAGTCAGCCAGGATCATCTGCACAGAGACTCCGTGCCTCTGCACTAATTCCCTGGTTCCTGGCAAAAGAGATTTCATGGAACTGCACTCCTCTGGCCTTGACTGCTCTGGGGCCCCAGAATGGATTCCAGCGAAGAGATAATACAGCCCGGGGCTCTTCCCGCTTCCCACGCATTGACCTTGGAACAAATGAATACTCTCCAGAGTGAGGGAAACTATGCTGCATAGATGACTGACACGTACTTCCATGCAGGAGGGAGAGATCCTCTTTATAAAGAGCTGGGCAGCATGAGCTAGACCCTTAAGAGGGCTACATTCCACTCTAATTTCATTGCTCAACTTCCAATGGGAGTTTTTCACAAAAAGACGGAGTAAAAGAAATATGATCCCTGTGGCATTAGCAGTTTTGGAATCTAGTCCTCCAAGAGAAGTATGTTCTGTGGCAGAAAGGGAGTGATCTCTGAAGGATTTTAATGTTGCTAAGTATAAAAAAATAACCCACATGCACATCATTTGGATTTGCTTCATTATGGGGTCTCTTTTCACCTCAGTGGTTATGCTCAGCTGACATGTTAACATCAGTGAATTTTATACACATGGCTAGAGGGGGAAATATACCCTTTTAAGCTTTTGCATCCAGCCCAGAAAAATTGCTAAGCACACAGAGAGTAACTCTGCCAGTGGATGCATGATCTGCATTCAAAGTCAGTTATTTAGATAGGAACTGAATGTGCATCCAAAGGCAGATCTGTCCCACTTTGATGACAGTAAAACTTAATTGTAGCTACCATACTTCTGTCATTTGTGTTTGCATTTTAGGGACTGATCTACCTTCCCATTGAAGTTAATGGGAGTTGGATCAGGCCTTTAATGTCCATCACCTAATAACTATTTCCTTTTTATATTTTTAAATGATCACAAAATTTAAATCCACATGCTTTTTTATTTAATGGGAGAAAAAAATCCCAGGGCGGCTGTGGTTTCCTATATCAGTTAGTCACCTTAAATTAGCTCGTGCAGTATTGCAGAGGTGTAGAATCCTGAATTATGGAATTTTTAACAACAAATGGGCTATGCAGTCATAACTATATCCAGGAAAAACATAGTTAACACTGTAAGAAACCCCCCCTGCTACCCATAATAGACCTGTAGAATAACTGGCAATTGCTTCTTCCGATAGCTATCAACTATAAACTCCCTAATCAGAGAGGAAGATGTCAGATTGCACCAAGTGATTGTGACAAAGTGCCACACTTCACAGGGAGCTGCAGATTTGTGGAAAATACACAATAAAGGCACAGGTGTTGCCAAAATATCTGGTTACATAATAACCTTATTCTAATTAATGCAAATAAAAATCAAAAAGCTTCAGTCTATGCACTGGACTGTAATATTTCTGTTGTGACTTGAGTGAAAACATTAACATTAAAAAATGGTGATTTTAGCTGTGAGGGTTTTTTTCTTCTTTTCATTAGGGAACCGATGCCTGACAAATTCCAGTCCTTGATTTATCACATTTCACAGAAAAATGCAGCTAATTGCAAAATATGACTATATTTACAATACAGTTATTCTATCCCAGAGTGGTTTAAGCACCTGTGAAATCCAATGGCTGAGGAAAACTACTGTACCACAGTTTCCCTTTTATTATTGCAGTAATTCAATACATATACTTTCCTGGACAGTGTCATTTTATCTGATCCAAGTTAGATCTTTGCTGCTGAAACACTGTAAGAAATGACTTTTTTTAATGTTTTACTTGCTCTATATCAGGAGGTTTCATAACACAGCTACTAAAATATTCACAGAAAATATATTTTTATTAAAAATACTGATTTGATTTCATCATTTTTCTATAATTATTACATCTTTTTGTATTTGTTACTTTCTCAATACTTGTGTATTAAAATTGCATTTTCACCAAATTTGTTTATCTTTAACACAAAGTTAGCAGCTACATTTATTGTACCTTAGTAAGGGACTCCCCACTTATTCAATTTGATGGAATCCCCTCGCTACCCAATACAAAAGTAAAGTAAGATATACATCTAGATATGGGGGGAGGGAAAAAACACCAAATTATATATATTTTTCATGCACTAAATGCCATTCTGTCTTTGGATACAGATGCACAACTTCCATTTACTTCAGTTCAAATCATGCATCCAAGGGTCATTTGGCTCTAGCTCTGTTACTATAAAATTCTTACATAAAAATAATTAAAAACATAATTCTATCCTCCACACCTATTTGATTAAAAGAACTTAAAGAAACCGCTAAAGAAGGAACCATGAAAAATTCACAAGGTTTGCTTTCCAAGCTTGAAAAGAAATGCTTGTCTTTGACAATGTTCTGAAGAATGCACTCAAGTCAGCAAACAATCTATAATACAACCCTGAAGAAAATGCTTTCAAACTTTCCTCCCTCCTTGTCTTTGTTATAATCCCAGTGCAAACAGGCTAAAGTTAGCCTGCCCTGCTCATATATGCTTATCCTAGTCAAACTACTTATCTAGGTTTGCTCCTTAAAGGCTGTTACACAAGGACCTCAGCACTGATCCCATTCCAGGAATGTGGTTGTAACTAGGATCTCTAAAAATAGAAGGGAAAGGAAAAATTGGAAATAAAACTCAAATAAATTGAAGTCAGTGAGCACTCATGTCCCTTGTTAACAGAGTCAGATTTCGGTCCCTTTAAAGGAGAAGCTAAATTTTAATTTTAAGAGAGCCCTCTAGTCCTTTTCCCTGTAAAGATAGTCATGAAAATGTAAATCAATGAAAAGTGATTGCTAGAATTATAAAGGAGTATGCAGTTGGGGGCTCCATTTCCACAGCCAGAGGCTGGAGAGGACATAAAGATTCTCTCCAACACATCATTTTTATATAAAACAAGTCAGTTGTATTTGGACTGTAGCCCAATCACCCTGTTAGGCCTTTCGGTCAGCCTGGTGCAATATGGTATGTTTACGGTAGTAAGAAATTGCTTGCATTTGGAGGGGAAGTGACAAAATGCCAGAATACTAAAGCCAACTCTTGTTAAAATTTTCAGCTCCCTCTCTGGATAGGTACACTGACTGCAACCGTGACAGCTACTGCAAGGGGAACTCCCTTGTATCCCCCATCAGTGCCTCTAGGTCCACAAAGAGGACACACTTGTGACGTTGTGCAGTCTATATGGTTTTATAAAAACATGATAATAAGTGAATATAATGTAACTGGGATAGTTTTATAAAGATCTGATGATAAGTGAATATAATGCAACTGGGATATGCTTCGTGCAAAAGGTCTCTTGTAAAGTATCATTACAAAGCTCATAATCTACTGAGTATGATCATCCTATTTGTAGAAATGTACCACTCTTGTATCTAAAACTAGAACTATAAAACATAACTCTGAGGGCCTATTGTAATTATGTAAAGTGTGGGCCATTAATGATGGTTTGGAATCTTGATGGCTCCCATTAACAAGGACCATTGTCTGCAGATGGCTGTGTTTACCTATTAGTCTTCCTGTATATGTGTGTGCTGGCAAGTGGGCAATGAAGTCTTGCAGTGACATGTGATCATGTCACCTGAACTGGAATCCATCTTTAACCTGGTGCTTTTCCAGTGAGGGGGGGGTGGAAACCCAGAGGGACAAAGGGTTCCTGCCTTATGCAAAAGATATATAAAGGGGTGGAAGAGAACAAAGGGGAGAGGAGCCATCATGAAGAATCCTCTAGCTATCACCTAAGCTGGAACAAGAGCTGTATCAGGGGAAAGAATTATGCCCAGGCCTGGAAGGTGTCCAGTCTGAGAAAAAACTTACTGAAGCATCTCTGAGGGTGAGATTATCTGTATTCAGTTTGATTAGGCATAGATTTGCGCATTTTATTTTATTTTGCTTGGTGACTTACTTTGTTCTGTCTGTTACTACTTGGAACCACTTAAATCCTACTTTCTGTATTTAATAAAATATCACTTTTTATTTAGTAATTTACTCAGAGTATGTATTAATACCTGGGGGAGCAAACAACTGTGCATATCTCTCTATCAGTGTTATAGAGGGCGAACAATTTATGAGTTTGCCCTGCATAAGCTTTATACAGGGTAAAACGGATTTATTTGGGTTTAGACCCCATTGGGAGTTGGGCATCTGAGTGCTAAAGACAAGCACACTTCTGTGAGCTGTTTTCAGGTAAACTTGCAGCTTTGGGGCAAGTGATTCAGACCCTGGGTCTGTGTTGGAGCAGATGGGAGTGTCTGGCTCAGCAAGACAGGGTGCTGGAGTCCTGAGCTGGCAGGGAAAACAGGAACAGAAGTAGTCTTGGTACATTGGGTGTCAGCTCCCAAGGGGGTTTCTGTGATCCAACCCGTCACAACACCATTTAACCTTCCTGTCTCCACAGCTGCTGCAGCAGCACAGAAGGAGGAGGAAAGAAGATGGGGTCAACCTACTGCACCACGAAGTAAGAGTCCTACAGCTGTTGCCATCCACCCCCATCCTTCTTCCTGCTTGTTCCCTGTCCTGAGTCTGAAGACCTGATATTGGCAGAGAGCCTGGAGCCTTGTTTCTCCACCCATCTACCAGGAGGGACTTGCTCCACACCCAACTTTCCACACCAGTTAACAGAGACCCACTCCTCCATTAATACTCTCCACATCAACTGTGGAGGATTCACACTTTCCCCTTCCTAATAGAAGTGAGTGGAAACCTACCCACCTCAAGAGCCAAAAAGAGACCTATTCCCTATCTGCCACCATAAGGGATCCACTCCTCACCTGACCAACCATTCCACAGCTAAAGACCACCAGACAAGTTACCCACCCCTACTGCTGTCAACAAAGGCCGCTGGACACCACCACTACCGCTGTGAGGAGCAGATGCTTGATAGGGGTTGGCATCTAGAGACATTTCCATGAGGTGCAGGGAATGGGAAAGAATGAAGTGTCAAGAGGCATTGAGCTGGAAGGTGGGGATAGTGATAAAAATTTTCCATCATCAGGGAGGAAGAAGAATATACATCTTTGTGAGGAGATGAAATAGTGCTTTTCCCAGAGACCATCATATCACTGACTGAGGCATAACATTTCTGAGGGAATCCTATGTTAAAATTTTGGTAGCACATCACTGAATCAATTTCATCATGAAAAGGGTGTCATGGACTTGAAAAGTTAGTTTTATCACTATAGAAAAAATATCATGATATATTTTCTTTTAAAAATTAACACTTTAGTCACAGAGTACATGTACTTTGTTGCAGAAATTTTAAGTGCCCTCACCTACCTTGTGTGGATGGCTAATTAATTAAAAAGGAATTATAAGGTGTCAGAAAACAAAATGTAACTTTAACATGTATTAATTTAAAGGTACTTAAAATTCTTTTTGCCACAACTATATTCCTAGACTCCACGGGCGTGTGGGAGGGGGACTCTTCTACTCATAAAAGGCAGCAGGCCAACTTGTAGTTATTTTAAAGAATGTATCAGTTGTCTAAATTCTTGCACCCTAGTACAGTTCCTGTTTGTCTAAAAAGTATACAGGCCATGTAAAAATGGTCTGTTGGACAGAATCCAGAGTTTTACAGACTAAAAGCATATAACTTTACAACATTCCACTTCAAATCTTGCATGAAAATGCTGAACAAACTGTGATGAGTAAAGGGAGGGGAGTGGGTTTTTAACACTATCAAAACATTTTGGGCCCCGTCTCAGAAAACCTGTATGAAGAATAAAGTGAAAGGGTAGCATCTGTAAGGTATGCCAGTCTCCACACTTTCTGCATCCTTGCAGTGAGACTTCACACACTTCTCCTCTTGGTCCACAGCATGACTGATATTTTCAGTTTATCAGCTAGGGGCTCCCTGCCATCTGTTAAAAATTCAGATGCAAAAAATCACCTAGCTAGCTTCTGTGATGGTCTGTTCAGCCCTTTTCCAAATCCCTTTACTCAGAGGGGCAATTTGTCTGGTGACCATGACATCTTATATAAAATGTGTCCATAAGTATTTACCTGGATGCCAACCAGGCTGGGGACCCATTATGTCCATACACACAGCTATCTCCCCTCCATTAGCTAATTGTGAAACTCACCCTCCCATATTATCCACGTAGAGCACAGTATCTTCTAGCTCTCCTACAGAGTAGCATTAGTAGAAGCAGTACCACTATCCAAATAGTTCTGTCTCACACAGAGATAGCTGTGACTCTGGTGGATTGTTTTGTTAAGACTGATTACATGGAAGTAGTGCAGAGGAAGAAATGCTGGTGGCATATTAGGTAGCAGGAAGAAGTGAGTGTTTCTGCTCTGTGGCAAGAGTGCAACTCATACTGATCTCAGTAAGAATGCAAACTTCCCATTATGAGCTTTGCACATTTGTCAAGACATGCATCATAGAAATTATAGATGGAAACTGCCCCCTTCCAGTCCACTCTCCCAGCGAGGTCATATCAAGTCTATCCCTCTGTTTGTGCAGGTTTGTTTTCCACAGTATATTCTAAAGTGCTTTATACAATTCAGTTTCAAGTGACTGAAGCAATAGGGCTTCTATCACTTCCTTTGGAAGACAATTCTATGATGTAATAGGCCTGATGCTCATTAAATGTTCCTGATGTTATAAGGTTTTCTTTTATTTTAGTACACTGTGGTACAGCCCAGGATGAATTCTCCTAGTGGACAGTCACCAGGCTGCATATAGTGTACTTGTAGCTATGTCAGTCCCCAAGATATTAGCAAGACAAGGTGGGTGAGATAATATCTCGTATTGAACCAACCTCTGTTGTTGGGAGAGAGACAAGTCACCAGGCTGCTACAAATGGACCCAGCCTTTGGATTCTACATGCTATTCAAACTAACCGGGTCTGAGCAGTGTCCTGTTGCTTCATCCCTATCTAATTCTATGGGATATTTCCATAGGACGTAGGGATGTAACTCCTTTAATCCTTTTGGGTAAAATTATAAAGTACCTAACAGACTGAAAACCCTAAATCTCATTGTCCTTCAATGGGACTTTGGCCTGGTCTACACTAACCCCCAACTTCGAACTAAGGTACGCAACTTCAGCTACGTGAATAACGTAGCTGAAGTTGACATACCTTAGTTCGAACTTACCGCGGTTCAGACGCGGTCCACATGCGGCAGGCAGGCTCCCCGTCGACT